>NC_051182.1:149998556-150084257 GCF_013339695.2 Rhipicephalus sanguineus
TTCGATTATCCTAAACTTTACCACCAACCTCTCATGCGGTTGTGTTAATGGAATTGAGAAAACTGAAGGACGCGCTGGCTCAGAGCTTGAACTATAGAATCAGCTTGACGAAGCTTGGGCTTTTTGTTAGCTTATTTTTGGGGGTGCACTAAAGAGTCGGACGGCTGTCTTGCTTCCTTGTTCCCCTTTTTGGGGTTTCATGCCATCTCTGGAGTGTTTTACGCCATTTCTCGAACTACTACCCACTGTGGAAAGCCGCAGTCAGTGCCTTTGTTCGAGTCATTCGGGGAAGCGCAAGTGAAAGGGGGGGGGGGGGGGGGGGAGTGGAGCGAATCACGCACTTTGTCTCTCAAATTTTGACACAGGAAAAGCAAGTGACCCCCCCCCCCCCAATTCCCACCCCTTCTTCTGCATTCTGCCCTTACAACCTGTTGAGCCTGCACCTACAAGAGCAAGCCTGAGCTCTCCCTGAAGGCCTGGTTGCTGCGGTGGCCGTCAAGCAGTTGAACAAGTATATGCTCACTCAAGAGCAAAAGTTCCTATAAGTATACTTGTTTCAATTCATCAAACGAAATTTATTTTTCCAAGAGCATACACAGAAGGAATAGCCTACCTCCATTACGCAAACACCGTGATCAGAGTCCTGACACCATAGGTCGGCCAACTCACTAATGAGTCGGCTCACTCAGACTCTCATCAAGCCGTGAGTCTGAACGTGCGTGAGTCTGGGTCAATATTTGGTGGGCTTGAGTCTGAGCGATTCCGGTTGAGAAAATTTTTAGTGACTCTCAGTCCGGCTGAGGAAAATTTTGCTGAGTGAGTCTGAGTGAGCTCAACATTTTTTGCCGACCTATGCCTGACAGAAAACGCGTGCTACGACATGCCTACCAACCTCAGGAACGCACCTCTCCTAACCCACCAAAGCCCGGAGACTCACCGGAGACTGAAACACGGAATACACAAGCTTCCTAGCTGCGTTCATATAGAGTTACTGTATATGCTACCTTTAGGTAGCATATGCTACCTAAAGGTAG
This sequence comes from Rhipicephalus sanguineus, assembly GCF_013339695.2. Classification (NCBI taxonomy): domain Eukaryota; kingdom Metazoa; phylum Arthropoda; class Arachnida; order Ixodida; family Ixodidae; genus Rhipicephalus; species Rhipicephalus sanguineus. The sequence continues at coordinate 149,999,591 of NC_051182.1, forward strand.
CATATACAGTTAACTCTACGCGAAGATGATTCAGTGCACCGCAAGTGACAGCAATCGCAACCACGAAACGTGAACACATCCACAACACACCGCAAAACCGCCGAGTCCTAGCTTGCCACCCATACGACGAGAACACCACGCCGCGCATTGATACAGCTTGGGCGCGAGCACTTTTTTTTTTTGTGGGAGCTTCTTCACATTTGTTTATTATTATGCCCTATGAACGATATTACTTTACTTCTGCCGCAGTTGCCGTAGTTGACAAGACCGTTGACACTTAAATGAACTGTTAACAGTTAATTTATTTAGCGGACTCTTTGAATACGCGCATGCTGAACATTCGTTCGAGGCCGCCACTGCGCCTGAAAGTTTCATGGGAGTAAACGTTGCTCCCTGTGGTCTCACTTTGCACACGGCACCCTCGTCTTGCAGTTAATCCCTCCGGGGACTAACTATCTGTTGCGGGGACGAAATGCAGCACTTACTCCCATTTCGCACCTTTGCGGCTTAGAGTGCATGCAGATCCCGTATCTACTTTGTTTTCTCTCTCACAGCCTGCACAACTACACAATGCAGCCTTTCAACAACGGCTATCCGGGTGCGGTCTCATTTCCGTTTATGATGATGTAAATATGCGTGATCCCTAAAAAAATGCTCTGCCGAGCCATTGATGTAACCCTCCGTACGCCCACATTACGTCTCTAGCGCCGACACCTTGTATTCCTGCAGTGTCCTTCACATCGTCGATAGTGTGATGCATTGGAGTCTGCGCAGTGGGTGCCGTCAACAAAAGCGCCAACAAACCGCGCGGTATTTTTTTTATGTTTTCTTTCCTGCCGATTTAACCAGTGGCTCCATTATTCTTTTTCGGCTCTCATCTGAAAAACCGGAGCTAATCGCGGAAGCGACGAACAACGTAAAGAACCTGGTGCGGTTCCGTGTGTCATCGGTGCAACTTCTTTCCGCAAAGGGTCCTTCAGAGCAATAAAAGGGGTTTACTGCAAAGTACTTAACATTTGCCTCCGGTTTTTTCTGATGGGCAGAGAAGGTACCCAAATCTGGCCCTTCGCTTGGTTTTGTGACTGTATAGTGGACTAATAATCTGAAATAATGGATAGCGCGGGTTCGACAGAGGACAGATAAAGATCACTGATTAGCGCTTGTCCGTGGTCGCCGCTAGCGACCGAGGTAAGCGGGCAGTGCTGCGAGGAATGTTCTGACTGCAAGGAGTGTTGGAACGTGTTTGCAGCCATAGAACAACGTGGAATGGAGACGCGATTCATCTTACATGGTTCTCTGTGAAGATACATCTATAGCACAACACCGCAGCCTCATCGCTCACCCAGCGTTAAGCTCAACGCCCGCGAATTTGAGGAATATCGGACGTCCTCGTCATCAACGATATTTCGCGAGAGCGCACCGCAAGAGTCCGCAAAACCAGATATGCGCGGGTATACGCGCGCACGCAGCGCTAATTAACATGACTGTTAAGTTTTGCGCATGTGCAGCTTTAAGCCGCCTTACGGATGCACTTTTGCAAACGTTAAGATAACACTGTGTTGCGATTAATTGGATTATAGACCGCTAAACAGACGTAAAATGCGCTTAATCAGCAATCTATCATTCACTTAACATATGAGACGATAACACCCTTGTCCCCATATCGAATGTTGAATTACGCTTTTGCTTTCTTTTGTTTTTGTTTTTTTGCAAGATCGCAACTTGCTCCTCATGGATACAATACAATTGAGCCTTAGTTGAAATGTTTCCCGTTCATAAGTCAGGCAGCTCGATATTTTCCAGATTATTCTACTGATCCATATCGTTCATCATCACACCGGGTAAGTTAGCGTTTAGAAGTCGTTATGCGCGTTCGTCTCATTACATCTGTAGAATACAATTATTCAGAGTAACTCCTCGTGAGACGAAGCTTTTCTACTATATAACAATCTTTTTTTGACATACACAACGAATTCGATGTTGAACATCTACTACCGACATCTCTAAACTTTTTGGTGGAGTAATTAGCAAAGGAACTTGAATCACCATAACGGTAATACGTGTGTAATAAGTTCCACTGCGCTGTCGTGCCTTATGGTCGCGTACGTACAAGTTACGTCATCGTTCTTCTTCCTCCCACGCACACGATGGTCACTGCTGGAGTCCTCTTTTTTAAAGAATAAAGGTAATTACAGAGATATTCTCACTTTTCTGCCCCAGAAAAGGGCTGTAATTTTCGTTTACATATATGCATACAAACACACTGATACATATATTTGCGTGTGAGGCTGACAGCAGTAGGAATGCGCAAGTTCGATGCCGAAGGTAATTCGCCCAGCAGCTTTCTGCTGTCAGAAATAATCGCAGCCCATGCCAACTCTAGTTTGTATGTTCATCTGGGGGACAAATAATTCCCAACAATGCCGTATCTCGAAGTGCGGTCGTCCAGGCACTGTGTACAGTCGCGCTCAATATGACTTGCAACACGGGAGCGCGTGGCATCACGAGTTCAAAGACTGCTCGTGGCTTCCACTAGCCCTTATTTCCATAACTAAACACTGTTCTCGCACTCGGAGATTATTCCAAATAAGAAAATTTAACTTAGTTGCTGAAATGAAAACAAGTTGAAGCCATCCGCATTCTTTGAACTCATGAGGCCACGCGCTCCCCTGTTGCAAGTAATATTGAGCGCGACTGTACATTCGTAATAGGCGTAAACTAATAAAAAGACAGCCTATGACCGCGTATATGCATATATAACAGTGCATGACATTCGCAGTGCAGACACGACATAGCGTGTTTATTTCGGCACTACATTCAAGCACACACCGGCTTATATAAATAGAGAACTCCACCGCACACCGCCACATTGTTATTGCATAGATATAGCAGAGTACAAATATGTCGATTGGTCGCTGTCAGGAGCAGAGGTGGTTGGCGTGTCGGGAGACGAGATCGACGAGCAGGACATGCAGCAAAACCCCGACGAATATGACGGCCCCCACAATCACCATGAGGGCGCCGACAAGCATGAGGCAGTGCCGGTAGGTGGTCGAGGAATCCTTCAGCTGGGTGTAGCCCAGGAGGCACATGCCTAAAAGCAGAAACAGGGCGAGGTCTGTCGTCAGAGCAGGCACAGGGCCTGTGGAGGGACGTGCCGCAAAAGGGAAGACAACCATGCACTGCATACATTGCACAACAGGGAACAGCTGGAGGAGAGACCATTCCAAGGAATGAAACTTAGCCTAAGCACTGCATCGAAAAGACGAAGCAATATGTGTAAATTAGTTTTTTTTTTTTTTGCTTTCTTTCTAGGGGCAGGGGGTGGGGGTCAATACACGGAACTCCACTTTATTTCCCCTGATACTGAGGTACGGAAATACAAAGAGATCCTATAGTATCGGTGTTCCTACAGCAACTTGATCCGGTTTGTGTACTGCGCAGCCTCAATTCCCCAGCTTCAACGCGTGTCCTCATCTACAAATGCTTATCGCCAGTTTTCGCTGCGAACAGTTTTGTAGCGTTAGCTACACTGGCCTAACCGGAGCCAATTTCGCGTGGATCCTTATGAGCCGTGCTGCGCATGTGCGAGGATCGGTGATGTCACACAGCTGCCGGCTCACCGGAGCCGGCATCTCACCGCCACCGCCGCGCGCGGCTCGCCGCTGCTGGTCTGCGCGTTCGGGAGGATTGGCGTCGTAGCCGCGGCAGACACACTGGCGCCGGCGCGCGGGCAGACTCCGCCACCGCCGCGCGCGAGTCGCCGCTGCCGGTCTGCGCATTCGAGAGGAGTGACGTCGTAGCCATGGCAGACACACTGGCGCCGCAGCTATTCGCCGTCGCTGTGCAGTCGCCGTCTGACACTGCGCTGGAGCCGCTTGATAGCGCCTCTGACTGGCGTTTGCACGTCGGTATCGCCATGGAAAAGGAGAGCGCAAATGCTGCTCGACGGCGCAGAAGAGCCGATAAGCTTATCTCATCGGATCCCGAAGTTGTTGCCTGGCAATTAGCGGTTCAGCGTACGAAGAATGCACAGAAGAAGGCTAATAATCCTAGACAATCTGGAAAGCTAAGAATAATCAGCTGAACCTTTGCTAACGCTACGTATATCTTGGCATAGCCGAGCTAAGCCACTGCATACTTTTTTACACTGCAATGCTCTTTTTTTAGTTTTCCAGGAAAAGAAAATAGACGCGGAATATACATGTGCGGTTCGCAAAGCATCTCTCACTCACGAAGGTTACAGTGAACAACAATATGGACTTGAATTCCGATGTATGTACATTAAGAGAGAGAGAGGGGGGGGGGGGAGAAGAGGCTATGTCTCTGCTCTGTGGCACACAAGTAAGTTCTTCTTGGGTTTGGGCAATATTCGTCACTCGGGACTCGTTAGCGTAATGGATAACTGTATCGCCACGCCCCAGTGGCTACAGCTGCGGCGCTGCATCTTTTTCTTCGCGGCAACTCATTACATCCCCCGGGCTTACCGGGAAACAGAAATACGTTGAGCGCGGACAGGCATCCAAGGCACTTGATGGCCACACCGATGTCCAAAGGCAATATGGCGACACCCACGGTGCTGGCGAACCAGGCGAGACTGAGCTTCATCATGCGGGCGTGCACTTCGTTCCGGTCTTCGGGTGGACCTCCGCGTAGCTCCAGGTACAGCTCTTCGATTGCATCCCTGGAAGGAATGTTGCGCAAACAGTCATTCGTTGGCTTTATTAAAACAGTACGGTTACCAGTATTCACGCGTCCCTGCAAGATTTCCCGTTAGGGCACCGCTGTACATAATAAAGCCACATTTGATCGTATGGTACAAAAATGCTTCCAAAAGCTAAATTCACGCATATATTCTTAACGGAGGCGATGCTTATGATCACAACTAGAACGGTACGAACATTATACTAGGGGAAGGCGCTGGTTTGAAAGAACTTCGCAGTGTGGCGATGACTTTTATGCCAGGTCCGCTTCAAATTCTACCCCCGCACGTTGTAGACGTAGCCGGGAGGGGGAGGTAACAGAACACTCACCCCACCGACATTTTACACTTCGTGGGTGTATATATGAACATACATATAGGAAGGGCACATTTTCCCTCTTCTCGAAATAAAATCCTGGCTACGCCCCTGCCAGACATATGCATATGTAGTAATGCGTGCTGGTTGCTGATTACGCGTTTCAAAGAATTGTTTTTCTACCTTGCATGCGATACAACGCAGGAAAATTAAGTTCTAAGCCTAACTATATCGTAATCTTCCGAGAACTGAATTCGAGTAACCGTTAAGTATTCCTCCGGAGACAAATATTCTAAGAGCACGCAGAAGCTTGCCCATATTTCTTCAGGGCACGTATTGCATTTAGGAAACCCGCGGACAACTGTATAGGTGTCGCAAATGAACGTGCCAACAAACGTAGGTTATACTGAATACAAGTAACTCTTATGTTCGGTTGAGATATCCTATACCTTTCAAGTGGAGCATACAAAAATTGTTCCAGAAATAAGGATACGCTTTGTTGTTAACGTTGTTACTACCTGTTTTCACCGAGCCTGGTCATGTAATTTGGAAGACACTTCACAGAGAACCGATAGACGGAGGAGAAAGGTTAATAAAGGGCCTTTTGTTCGACTGTTGCACGATATTATTTTTAAAGCAAGTTGCGAATATATTACATAGCGAAAGCGAATTCTCCGCGGAATAAATGAAACGAGAGAGTCAATGTAGTGATTTATAATGGCGCCAGCTAGTTTCTATAAATAGCAGCATGTGCGGAAACCCTAAACCAAACAGCGCAGCCAGCATCAGCTTGAATAACAACACAAAGTGATTATAGAACACCCCTTTCCTTTAGCCCTTCCATTTAAATGAAAAACCGTTGGTAATATCGCGTCTGCTTTCCGTATCTTCATTGCCTGTTCCCTTTCTGTTTATACATGCTGCAAACACATCTAGTCTTTCTTTTTTTTTGTCAGCCGTGGGCTGTTAACAGCGCACAGCTAATTTTGTCAGCTCTGGCCATTGTTTAGGGCCTTGCATGTGTAATGTATTCGGATGCTCTTCTGGGCATTCTTATAAAAAAATGGTCAGAACATGCTTACAGAATTTCCTGCTTTGTCCCTTGTTAATATTTAACAGAAGATGCTCATACGTAAGATATGGAGAAATGAGCATAGGAGCGCACAACACACGAATGTTTGCGAGCCAAGCTGCTGGCGTCCGGCAATTTGACGGCAATTTGGGGGAAGATGGAGGCATGGAGTGATAAGGAATCTTCGAACAGGGAATGCGACTGAGACCAACTTGTTGATAAATAAGGCTGTACTTGCTTGTCCCATTGTGGGAACATTGGCTGCAGCCACATTTCCTATGAGAGAATTCCTCATCAACACAAACTTAGTGGCACTTTCCTATGCCAGCGAAACAGCGGCACAATAATTACGATGAAAGCAAAACACCAAGTTGCGTTCGTTATGGTTGCCCTAATCGTATGATATGCTTTCTCGATATCCTTCATCTAATGGGAAAATATTTTAACTGCACCTTCAAACGAATACTGTAGGATGAAGTCTGACGTCTTACTTTTCACCATGTCTCTAATTTGTTATGCAATTCGGTTAACATATTACAAATCCACACTTGCAATAGAATTTCTGGCTACTGTGTAAGGGTCATGCAACATGTCCTCGGCTGCTAATTTAACTCTTTTTTTGCAACAAATAGCTTAAACCAGGGGTCGGCAACCTGTGGCGCGCGGGCAGTATTATGCGGCACCCAGCACGACGCCTAGCCAGCCTCCTCCCCGCCCCCCCTCCTCCCCTTAAAATGAGGCAGGAGTAGGAGAAATGGAAGCTTGCGATGAAATATTCGTAAACAGAGTGTGTGTGCTGGAGCCGACGTTTCGAGAAGCGGACTTGCCTTCTTTAAGGCTGCAACCTAGTGACGTACATGCGCGCTGAAAATAAAATTTCCCGCTAAAGGGGACCAAGAGGCGATGCGAAGCCGGAGCACTTGCACGATCGCGTTCCGTTGGCGTTCGTTGGGCATGCTACCGACCTCGCGTCGTGGAACGCGAAGAGGAACGCTACGCGCGTGTTGTCTTCCCTCTAGCCTGGCCGTTAATTCTCACAGGGCGAGCGGGGAACGCGCCCGGCAGGCGTGCGAGCGGGGGGCAGCGTAGGAGAGGAGAGAGGGGGAGGGGACGCGCATGCGCTGGTGCTCATCGCGGCGTTGCGTAGGAGAGAATTTCGGCATGTCTAGCCCGCGTTCAGAGGAAGAGTGGAGAGGGAAAGTGGAGAGGGGGAGGGGAGAGGGAAAGTGGAGAGGGGAAATGGGAGAGAGGAAGTGGAGAGGGGGAGAGGGTATGCGCATGCGCAGTAAGGGTGGTCACGCCGCACACCACCACCACCACCACCGGATTGAACTCCGCCATAAGATACTTCGCATCTAACAATTTCTAGAACAGTGCACTTAGGCGCGCATCTGCAATGCACAGCATATCAGGAGAGCCACTGGGTGGCGAACGACACCTTGCACAAAGCGCCAGCAGCGGGTAGGAGACGGCCATCTTCAATATGAGCGCCAGCAGGCCGATGAGCACCCAAGCCTGTGTGGCGTCGAACATCAACATGATATCGGGCCGCACGGATGCACCGTAGGTCAGGTAGCCGAAGCAGCCCACCGTGGAGTAGATTACGAAGAGGATGGCCATGCAGATTGCGATCGCCTGAGCCATGTTCCTCATAGAGCGCTGGCGCATGGCTGCGTAGGCTGAAATCACCACCTCGTGGCTCTGCAAAGCGTCCCAACCGCTTTCGTCATTTAGTGGACGCGTGGGCACACACTTTACGCGGCTAAACAAATAGGATGAAAGTAAAATACTCAATATGTATCATGATCTCAGGTTTACAGCGCACACGAAAAACAGGGACGACGATAAAAGTCGGTAAACCTATGATCGTGAATTCCCAAGAAGCCCAGTCGACCGCATTAACTCAATATCACTCCTTTTTCTTTTTTTAGTTTCAGTTTACCTTTATTATACGTTTATTTACATGTGTTGCTCGCACAGTAGATAAAGGTAAGAAGCTGTAACCAACGCACACTAAATAGCGTCGTAACTAACAGAGTCGGCGCATGGGGCAATCGGGACCGAATTTGAGGTAGCAGGCAACATTCAAAAAGAGAAGGACGTCTCAAAACAAAAAAGAAGCGTGACAGAAGCCTTTGGAAGGCCTTGTTGGCGTACTACATATTTTTGTCGCATCAAAACACCTTTAGAGCTGTGAGGGCGGGAAGCAGATTACTTCAGTATCTTTTTTGTGTACATGGGTTTGGCGGTGCAAATTGATCCGGAGTTGTCCACAGCTGCAGGCCGCATAAACATATCGCGGTTTTGGGACGTAAAACACGAGATTTTCTATCCATGGGTTTGGAGCGCTGTGTTTACAAACCGTGTCATATAATGAGGTTGTTGTCAGTTTCACTCACATGCAGTCTGGACTGCATAATTTTGACGAAGGTTTTTCGTGAATCTACACTGCTGTTGCGTGTATCACAATCTGAAGTATATTCTTCAATAAAGCAGCGACTGACTTGCGCCGCTATCGTGTGTGACGGAATTAGATGGCGATGACCCGGTCGATGTGCATATGCCATACTTACAAGGATTATTTTTTCCAGCGTCACCCTTTTAGCCATCCGAAAGTTTAACATTATCGAGAGCCCAGCGAGTGCTATTTGTCGTCAATAAAAATGAATAAATAAATAAATAATAAATAAATAAATAAATAAATAATAAATAAATAATAAATAAATAAATAAATAAATAAATAAACGATATGAGAGGTCTTCTTGTGAGGAAAAACTTCTTCATTACCTAAATATTGCATACACCAGTTTGACTTAAGAACGATGGCCTACATGACTAATCGACATCATGTGTCGCGTTAGCCATCTTTTACTCGCAATGTAACTGCAGTGAGCCGTAATTTAATCAACATGTGGAAATTATGTCGAACTGTGCTTCTTTTTCTGAAATAAAAGACGAAAGTCCTTGAAATGCACAAGACATATATAGAAGATGATAAAGTAAGAAAGCAGCCTGGAGTTAGGTTTAATTCATACGCCGCACGCTGTTCAGACAGCCAGGAGTTGCCACAGCGTGGACTTGTATACACCTTACCTCATAACCGCCATTCATAGCATTCTTTCTTCCCCGTCCTCCTTCCCCCGTGGAGAGAGGTAGGCCAGGGCAAACTGTAGCCGAGGCCAACCTCGAATAAACTATACTATCTCTCCACATCGGCACCTTTTCGGTAGTTACCGCATTCTGATAACTTTTGGGATACGACAGTATCGCCATCGATGTTGGGCATGAAGGCCGCAGAATATCTGGGCGATTTTTTTCTTATGTACTTCACAAGGCGTGCAAAACAGAGCTTAAAGGGGTCCTGCAACACGTTTCCTAGTAATCATCGAATGGTTTCATTAAAGGAGTTTATTGCATCATGAATAGACTGCCGCAAAAATATTTAGAATCCGTCAAGTCCTGGCGGAGTTACAGGTCGCATACCAGCGAGCACGCTGAGAGCTACGCAGACGGGGTACGGCAAGGGGACAAGAAGCTACGTTACACTCGTCAGCGCTCGTCATGAAATTGAGCAATTTGTTTTCTTTTATTTTTTCTGCAAACGCGCGGCTTATACCTTCTGTGTCATCTCGAGCGAGCGCGCGGGTACGTCGCGACATCCCGCGGCGTCTCGGTAACTATGCAGCTCACGATGCTCAAATCAGCAAATGGCCGTGGTCTTTGGGTTTATGACATCATTCATCGAGAGAAGAGAGGGTGATTTGTTGATGACTTTGAGAATGAAGGGTAGCTAAATTCCTGGCAGCGTGCTGGGCTATAATGTTTGGCTCGCATGTTCTCCGGAGTCTCGACTACCGATCGGCAGCGTTTTCTGATGATGCTCAAAAAGTGTTGCAGATCCCCTCCCCCCTTTTTTTTAAAGAAAGCGTGTGTGCACTAGAAAGAGGTGACATCAGCTTTTGCGGCGCCATCTTGCAATACACGTTCGACAAAATAATTTTGGCAACAGTCCATCAGCCCTAACTTCCAACAATGACTGCATTGAGTGCTTTCTCACGAACCGCTCACAACAAACTGTCATCGATAACATTCAGTCATCAGGTAGCTCTGTCTTGTCAGGTGTACCACAAGGCTCAGTGCTCGGACCTCTCCTGTTCCTGATCTTTATAAATGACATCCCTGCCAACATTTCTTCATCCATTCGATTATTCGCTGATCACTGCGTCCTCTATCGGCGCATATCTTCTACCAATGACCAGCTTATCCTCCAGGAAGACTTAAATAAAATTGTAAATTGGTGTTCTGTCTGGCTTATGTCCTTCAGCGTTTCCAAATGCAAGTACAACGTTTCCAAATGCAAGTTACCCGCAAGCACACAACCTTGAATTACCAGTACTCTCTCAAATCTTCGGCGCTCACCCAAGTCGACTGTTACCGTTACCTCGGAGTTACAATCACCGATCAACTCACATGGACTGCGCACATAACAAACTATATAAAAGACTGCTCCAAATCGCTTGGCCTCCTCAAGCGATCACTCTTTCTATCCCCAATCCCTGTCCGCAAACTCGCTTACGAAATGCTGATTCGGACAAAACTTGAGTATGCCTCAGCGATTTCGACCCCTCACCAGACTTGTCTTATTGACTCACTCGAAGCAGTACAGAATCGCGCGGTACGTTTTATTGCTTCAAACTATGACTGCCACACTAGTATCACTTCCATCAAATCGTCCCTCAGCATACCTAGTCCATCTCTTCGCTGTAAGATTTCAGAACTTTCCCTTTTCCACAAACTGTATTATAAATTCCCTCACCTCAGAGACACCATTTTTCTTCCGCCCAACCGCACTTCACAACGTCTGTTTAATAACCTCAGTGTTCAACGCTTACATGGTACCACTAAAGCATTCAACAGATCCTTCCTACCAACTGCTATTGAGCTATGGAACGCGTTGGCCGAACAAATAGTAAATGAGCAAGACTCCAATAAATTTAGGCACATACTCAACCCCTAATCTGCCACCATTACAGTGTTATTTCATGTACTATTCTTTTTGTAACGGCATTTATACCACTTGTTCTGCCTATTACGCTGTCTTTGCTTCGCTTTTGAAATTGAAATAATGTATTCTGTATTTTGCAAACATTTTTTTTTCTTTTCTAGCACTGCATAATAATGATCATGCTGTTATTGATGCTTTTGTCCCCCCTTATGTAATAACCTCAAAAAGGGCCTTTAAGGGTAAATAAATTATGATGATGATGATGATGACTCACCTCGTAGGCGAAGCAAAACACGGGAGTGCTGAGAAAAACGTCATGTGCGCTTGTGGGCCTGAAGAATGAAAGAGTTGTATGAGTTGAGTATTCATGTATCCCACACGGAAAAAGAAGTGCGAGAGGGGTGTCTCTAAAAAAGAGAAGTTCACCGAGTACGTACCACACCTTGATGTACAAATCGTCTGGCCGACGAACGGTGAAGTACGCGATGCCCGTCAAGACGCAAGGGTAGAGCATGGCCACTAAGCCCAGGCTGCTGTAATGTGTAGCGCAGTTGTTATAGAAAGTGCAACGGCGCTCGAGGATACCGATGACAGAGTCTGACATGTCAACTAAATGTTGTACTAGCTTCTGCACTTACAGGAATCCGATCGTCGGGTCCATGTAAAGGCTAGGAGGTAGTTAAGTCAACTTGCCTACAAGACATGGGCTTACGCGCTCAACCCCTTTGCAGACATACATGCAAACATGGTCGTGTATAGACTGGGTCAGCTCGATTTGAGACTCATGAGAGGATACATCGAATTTGTTTTTAAGCAACTATTACTCGGGATGTGCGAATTCGAATCTGACGTGTTAACTAGTAACACGCTCTTTTTGTTTACAATCGCCTTATCAAACGATCTGATGCCGGGTATTCTTGTATCGCCATTCGCACCCTTGCGAGCATTTGAGAGTTGGAGCCCGGGAATATGGGTAAACAACCCATTTAGGAGGCATTTACAGATCACAAATGTTGACGCAGCACACTGCCTGTCCCTTTTCCTAAACATGTGTGTACTGTAAACCCCTTCTAAATGAATGCCTTGAAATAAATATATGTGTGCCCTTTTATATCATTCGATATAGGATATGAAAAGCTAAAGAAAACACAGCTTTTCTTTTTTGCGATCTGCAATGATGTTCAATTTATGGATTGAAAGATAATTCTTTCCTGCTTGACACAATGGTGTTTGCAACACGCCATTTTAATGATTCTCAAAAATACAGGAAACAAACTTTGAAACTAACTATAAGAATGAAGTTAGAGAGTGCGCACCCTTGACACTTGAAAATCTTTAATGCGATATTTTCACGAATTGCGCCTCGAAGGGAAATAACGGCGTAATTGCGTGAATAAATTCGACAAAGGCAGTCCTGAAGTTTTTCTTTTTCTTTCTTTCTTTTTCAAGGTAAGAAATTCTCATACAGGGCGCAAAGTGTTGCTTTATTTCTACGCAGCCGGCGTGGTGGCCGCCGTCGTTTGCTATAAAAACACACTCGAAAGCGCTACAGTTGAATCGCGGAAACAATTAGCGCGTTGCTTCGTATTTCGAAGTCACACAAAATTCAAATGCTGAGAAAATACGTGCGTGCACGCGAAACCAAATGCGCGAGAAAAAAAAATTCTCCGGAATACTCAGAGATCCAAAAGCACTCTTATGAAGTTTGGTTCAAGTTAGTTTAAACTTGCGGGGCTACTAAGGAAAGTATACGACCACTAAATTGCCCCATTAGTTACCTCAAATACGCACAAAACGGGTAATAGCTGACACGCAACTCTAGCACCGCTTACGGTTCGCTTACCCCTGAAAAGAGCAACACTACGAAGATTTGCTCGCCGCATTAAATAACATGACAGGGCACAAAGAAGTTAAGAAAGCAAAATGTGACCGCTGTTTACAGTAGACCGTATTCAAGTATGCAAAGGGACATTGCTGTGCAACTGTTCTAGTTTGTTTTTAAGTGTTTCCACGTTTTATTTTGCACTTGCTTGTTATAGTAACAAATAACTGACGCCCAAACACGACGCAAGAGTATGAAAGTGCTGGAATCTCGCTTAAACGCACAAGTCGGGCGTACCTGGCGCACTTGAGGAACTCTATGTGCTGGAGCATGCTCAGTGGCAGCACGATGGCGACAGCAGTGAGCGTGATGGTGAACTCGCGGGACATGTACCACGTGTGGCAGAAGTCTGGTCCATGAAGCGATGCGAACACTTGACGAAGCAGGCGGAAATGGAAATGCACCGTCAAGCACGCATTCACGCTGAAGAAACATATTCCGCGTAATGCCAACTCTTACTTTTTTATTGATTTACTTCAAGACTACAAAACTCAAGACTATACTCTCAAGCCCCAAAGGCGTTAAAGAGAGTAGTGGTTACAGCGAAAATACGTATGCATAGTCATACGCGCGCGCAGGGTTCCCCTTCAGGATGGAGGGGGCGAGGTTCATTGCAGCAGCCCCTCCCCCCCAATTAAGTCAAATGGTGGGGCAGACTTTGCGCCCCTCCCCCTCTTAGGTAATTAGGTGCCCCCCCCCCTCCCCTGTGCGCACGCCTATGCATAGAGTGTTCTTCACGTTCCCTCCACGCAAAATAGAGTAGATAGAGGGGTTCTGAATTAAAGTCGGCAGTAATTGGTGTAGGGGTAAACTATCTTTAAAAGCGTCAGTAGGAAAGCAGCACAGAAACCAATACAAAGACAAACGCACAGACTATGTTCGACGTATGTACCGCCAGCCATAGATCATGCTCAATAAAGGAGCTAAAGGATGGCGTAAACAAGATTTTCCTTTTTATGAAGAGCTGCACCGTAAGTCTGCAAAGAGTTTGTGACGTCAGTCGCCTTCAGGGACAACTGCATGGGAAATCCCAAGATGGTTGAGTATCGCGGCACGATTTTAGTTTGATATGTTTTCTTTTCATTTTTGCGTAAATATTGTTACAGAGTAGTGTTAAAGAAAACTAACAGACAGCAATGCCAAGGAAAGTATAGGGGATGTTATTTGTAATAATCCGGATATAAATGCGCAGAAAGTAAGGTGGATGAAATGATAACTCGCCGCCAACAGGGACCGAACCTGCGACCTTCGTATAACGGGTCCGATGCTCTACCACTGAGCTACGGCGGCGGTCATCCCCCCGTCCACTTTATAGAGCCCTTAAAAACGAGCCCTTAAAAGTAATCTTCTTTCCGACATAGTATGCAGCACAACATTAAAAACGGATAGCTAGAAGTTGCTGGAGAAGCCTTACAAATGCTTCAATTTTTTAGCAGTTAAAGCAATATTTTTTTTTTCTCTTTTTGTACTTGGGGTGCTCAGGACGTCGCCCTATAGTGCCCATCCCGACATGAGAGTATTGCAACGCTTTCACTGGTCATTTTTCGACAAAGAGTGGTTGCGTGCCGAGCAGGAAAACGAAAAATACTTACTGCGGTCGTATTGATCACCAATAATTATCAAGTAGGTTACGCAGACGCCATAGCAGGTCAACAAGACGGACGCCGCCGACGCGTAACGCCATTTCGTCCCACACATGGACAGCAGGATGCCTTGGTAAGTGCGGTCGTTCTTGACATCGGAACAAAATGCCAGGGTCAGAATGGTACCTCCCATGGAAACCACCAGGATCTAGAATTCACGGACGGCAGCGACTCAGCACGCAGACACGATGCGTGAAGCGTGGATGCAGGCTGAGCGCAACTCATAATAAACTATAGCATATATTGACAAGTACGCAGTTTCTGCAGCCGGCCAAAATATAGTTCTGTATGCCTTTCGTACTTAGACACTCCTCCTCGCATGATGAAAGAGCGCGTTTATTCTTGTTTCTGGGAAATCAAGAACCAAACAACAAACTGTCGTGGAGTTAAATTACTTCGAGACAACAGCAATAGCGCGTCGAAATAACGGGGAGGGCACGGGACATAGGGCCCTCGAGGAAATGATGACCGCCTACAAGGATGAATAAAGCCAAGCTGTACGGGGAAATCAGGTTACATAGGTGTGGTTTGTTATCATTCTTGCCAAGAAGTTGGGAGCTGCGAGAGGGGCCGACTAGGCCCTATGTGTCTGTCACGTGCAATACGCGCGTCCTCCATACACAAAAACTTATGAGAGAGAAACAGTGTCATCGACACGTTTGTAGAAAGAAAGCTTCTTAGCTGACGAAAAATACAACGTCTTTCCGGGGCGGTCGCTCCACCATCTGAGCTAACCAGGACGGACCAGGACACCAGGAGTCCACCAGATCATAGCGCAAGGGTTGTGCATAGGCAATGTTCCGTCATCATGCGAGCAATGGTCGTGAATGGCGTGGTACCCCATCGCGACAAGTGGAAGATCAGTTGCGTGCCATATCTCTCCCGGTACAGAAGCCAACTTGAATAACGAAGGCGTTCGGTTTGTGAACTACACGCATGCTAACGGGAGAGGCTAGATTTGCTGTGAAGCCGCGGGCTTCAGATTGTCAGATGACGTGCAAATGTGTGTGTCAATCGGCGAGGTTTATACGCCTATGAGGCTTTACATCTGAATTGCAGCTCGTAAAAGACGCAGGAGTGAAGTTCTCCGGCACACTTTCGACCACCAGAAATCATTTATTACACTGAAAAATATCAGTTCATGGTCATTACTTTATTCCGCCCCAATTGCATTAGGCCTCCGCGGCAGAGTATCAAAGTCGTGAATTCGTTGCTCAGGAATAATATGTTAACCGATGCCACCGCAGCGTCTGAACACAGTGGCCTCATTCTATCCGTACCTGGCTGCAATCGGGTCAGTTGAAGTGAGCGTAGCATTTATTATTGCAGTGGGGGCCCCAGCGGGTCCTCGACGGCTAGTCCCTCAAGACTTCATTAAAGTTATTTGTCTATCTGCATACAGTAGCCATGCACGCGTCTAAGAACGAGTTGGCACTACTCTGCTAATTAAATAACGCTTCTGTCGTCCATGTTGAAAGATGAGATATAATTATTTTATGCCAGTTTTTATGTTAGAAGCTAAACAAAGCATAGCTTTACAGAAAGATATGAAGTGGTCAACACGGGTCGAACGAGGCAAGACACTGGAGCCAACGTGTCAACAAGAAAGCTGGTCTTCGCAAGGGCAATGACTGCTCAGAGAGGGAAAACATTTAGGCAATAAACGTTTGCAAACTTGTCCTGCAGTAAAGACAGGCCTCCCTCGTTCGGCTGGATAGCGTCCCTCCACAGCGCTTCCTGTTCGACCACTGTTTGCGACTCTTACGTATATGACCACCGTGGAAGTTCATTGGCTATGGTGTTGACCTGCTGAGTTCGAGGATTCGATCCTGACCGCGGCGACCACATTTTGATGTCATAATGAGATGGCGATTTTGGCATGCAAAACCCCAGAGTTTAACAGTCTAAGCTTCACCCTGCCCTGTAAGGCACCCAGAAGCGCTCACCAGCTGCATGACCGTGGCCATTAGGATGCCTCCCGCGATATTGTAGGCTGCAGGGAAATGCAGGAGTCCAGCACCGAGGGCGGCGGTCATCATCATCAAGGCCACTGAGAATGTTGTCATCTGGCCGGCGCCTAAGGGTAGGGAAACATCGGGACAGGAATGACATGAGAGTGGGGTTTGTGCGGTGAATCGTATGCGTTTGTTGAAGTGTGAACGACAAACCTATTCCCCCCTGAAGACAGACCACTAAAGAACATCACATCCTTTATGCAGAGACAACAGCTCTCAACAACGTTAGCACGCCTCGATGTCGTGCGAACCGCCACTACTTTGAACTTTGGATTAAGGGCGCGGTCGCGATCGCTGGCGCGCGCGCTATTCGCCGCGAGATCGGGCTATAGGTGGCAGCACCGTCGCCGCGTTTGTGTGGATAGGCGGTCGGCGGCGCGTATACAAATGTACGCAGCGACGCTTCGCCGTATGCGGTTTGAGTCGATTGTTGGCGAGTAAAGCGCGTTGACTGCAGCCTAATGGTGATTTTTGTGCCCTCCTTTGCCACATCAATGCACGCTACCGTCCTAACGTACGTATTAATTGTGAGATAAGTGCAATCTGCCAATCAATGGGGTACTGGCCTTAGTCACATTCGTGTTTTGCCCCGTGCTTGGTGTTTTTTCTTGCTTTATTTGCACGTGTTTAAATTGTGTTTCGCCTATACTACAATATAAATTGTGTTGCGCGACTGAGCCATTGAAGTATTTACTTCTTGCTCTAGCGCCTACAAAGAAAGAGAACCTGTATTTCTGCGTAATTAGATGAAGTAGAACTTTGCGCTCTCTGCGTTTCTGCTTGCATGAATACGCGTATTGCTGTAGAAATGCGTGGCTTCAGGTCTTTTTTACCGCTTACCATCCTCTGCAGAAGCTAGTTCATGCTTTGCGGTATCACAAGTATTTCCAAATCGCCAACACATCACGAGATGGTGTCACTAAAATTCTGCATTCACACCTCGACATTTAGTACTTTTTTTTTCGTTTAGGACGACGCCGAATGAACTATGTGACGTGCTTGAAGGAGAAAGCGGTACCCACATTGAAGTGATTTTGGCGAATGGACGGTACGATGGTTAGACCTAGCGCCATATCGACACGGGCGTGTACTCACTTATTAGAGTGCATACAAGTCTCGTAAAGTGAAATGCTTATGTATATCGTGTAGGCATACGTACAAGCATTTGATACTGTGCTAGCACAACGGAATAAGCTGTAATATGAGGACGCTCATGACGTACGCACACATGCGAACACGGTGTGGCTAGCAGACGACGCAAGGAGCCATCCACACCGAGGGGTTTCGTCTGCTCGCCGCTAGGTGTCGACTCTGCTCGATCTCGCCTGCAATCTCGAAAGCCATCACAGCGGGCGGCTCGTATACCCTTCTGCGTGCTGCGCTCTCAACGCGAAGTGACTATGCAGAGAGCATCTCTCCCTGGAGCGGCCGTATTCTCTTACACCAGCGTTTTGTAGTTACGCGAGATCGGATACAAAACAGTTAGCTGCCAGCCTCACTTCGTGTAACACTACAATTTGTTGCTATCGCATTCATTGCTTCGCCCTTGCGGTGAATCTGTGACTTTTTTGCCGTGCGTATGTAGTCTGCATCATAGCGAAATGACTGCGCGCACTTCAGCAGCAAACAGAAAGGAAAGACAAGGCACAGGCGCATTTCTAAGCTACACCGGGCTTTAATATCAGTACATTAAGCAACACTTGAATTACGTTATAAGCCTCCGATAAAAAGCAATTCATCAGGTAACTCAGACTATATGCGTTTTGGCGCTCCTCGCTTCATTTGAGGACAACATATTCCACTGCTTAATTGCACTCATTTAACAGGGTACAAAAATAACGAGTGAAGTATTTTATTTGTAGATCAACCACGCTCCAGGAAACCAATTGGCCGTCCTTGCTGTTGCTGATTTGTTTTTCACTGCTGACACCGTGGTACAGTCAGATCGACGAAAACCGTCTGGTCAGGTAACACGATGGTGATGATGGTGACGACGTTGCGGCCACTGACAAAGGGTTAAAGAACATGCAGAAACGTTTCGGGAGTATAATAAAGGAAATCGTACCAATGCCGGAACGTCTTTCCGTGTTTTTTCACCCTTGACTAGGCCAGTGGCTGCAATACTATGGTGTTTCTGTTGGTGTGCCTACGTGCTCATGACTATTTTTGATGGATCAGACTATATAAGACATCAGGATTTGAGGTATTATATTAGGAGGACGCGTGCGCGAACATAACATACGGGATAGCAAGTGAATGGTCTGCCTCAGTCAGCTACCGGTATTCTGACCAGACGATCTCTTATTCAATTGCTTTGCCGAACCCACAAGCTCTCGTCACCGCAATGCCACTGGACTGAGGAGCCTCTTTCTGTTGTTCTGCCGTGTCACTGAAGGAGTGAGATACTGGGTTTGCCTCAAGGCTGCAGTCAATCATGATTCATTTCAAACAGTTAATCAGTTGGTGTAGTTCAACAATAGCCCATTTATAGACCTACTCCATGTTTGTAAACAGCGGTAGGCGCCGTCGACATACTGAGGCGCTTGTAGCGACGTCGCGGCGCGTAGGCTCCGCCCAGCCCAAAGCTCGCTACCACCCTCTATGATCACGTGACAACTGGCACAGCAGCTGCAAAGCTGCTTCCGAGCAGAGCACCGCGCGTCGGGGCGCCTCCTGCGTGTTTACAAGGGACGGCCGGGCGGCCGCGACAGAGGAAGTTTTCGTGGCCCCAACAAGGACTCTGAAATGAATATATAATAACTATGTTGACGTGCAATTCTGCCTCTGATGACCTCACCATAACATCAGGTATCTTGACGCCACGAATGTGACTGATTCGCAAAATGTCATCGACGTTGCTGTAGTCTAGGTCACACTTGCACATTTTAATTAACTAATGCAAAAACGGACCTCATACCCCCGCAAGACGCGTTTTGCTGGTGTATGGAAATGCGCGGAGTAACATATCACGAACAGGTCAGTAATCGTTACGGTAATTCCTCGCACATAAACAAATTTGCCGTGTTAGTTACTCATACAAACGTTAAGGGCGATCTCGGTGATACTTTAATCGGCGATGCAGCTGCGATAACGTATTAAACAATTACTACATGTGGGGCTGCTACATATCTGTCAGGTTCGCCAACCGCGTGTCGCGGCTCTACCCGGACGCTGATGTCGAGACCGCGAAGGCCTACAGCCCGTAAACAGACTCGGAACATTTCACGCTTGCAGTTCGCCTGTGGAGTATGACAGACAAGGAAATGTCTTAATGTGTATCGCAGCCAGAACAGCCGTGTCCAATGCATATGTGTTGCGCGTGTCATCGCAGACGCACATAATTTGGAAAAGTGAAGCCGAAGTCGTGCTTTCGATCACTGCTGCATTAATGAACCGAGCCACACATTTAATTCACGCGAATACTACAAAATCCCATTGACCCCTCTGACTTCCACATCGTTCAATCTTGATGAATTCTCCGCATATTACAAAGCTACCACACCGCTTAAGTAGGTAAACATGCTTCCAATGGCTCCACACAAGGCTATGCCAAGAAATGCTGTGCGGGACAATACAAGGGCACACTATTGACAAAGCTAATCATTTTCGTTAGGTAAAACGAGCCCCACAAACCGCTCAAATTTTGTCACATAACCTATTAGCCGGCATCGCAGACAAGTTCTCGTGTTTATCAGCTGCGGCCAATTTCTTGCGACGGTCCTCGTAAAAAAAAAAAGTGGACAGAAGGTTATCCGCCTCTGTTGTGCATTCCTGCGTAACTAGCCGCAACGCAGCTCATCGGCACACCGTTTTTTTCTTCGTTACACTACGGCAAACAGCGCACGCACTAGCGAAAACACGGCAGCAACTGAGGCAGGCACAGCGGCTTTTGCCTACCGCGCGAAACTAAACGCCCGACGACAGCGCCACCGCATTTTCGTGACGTATGTCCGGTGGAATTGGTCTATAAGGAAACAAAAATCCAATGGTTTGGTTAAATCAGCTATGTTCTGTAGACCGGGACCGTATTTTGGGACGATCGCTTTCGGCGACGTTGTCACTCTTGCCAGATTTCACGAGGATTTCACTCTTACTGGATTTTATGCATTCGGCCGCCCACGAGTCACAGCGGTATGCACTGCGTCAATCGTGTTAAGGAGGCGGGCTGGAAACATTGACGCTCATAAACGCCGACGCCCGGCATCTATCATGTGAAATCTCACCAAGGTAACACTGTTGCCGATAGTGATCGTCTCAGAATACGGCCCCTATTTTCGGCTGCGCGCTTCGAAATTGCGATGGAACAAAACATGCACGCTGCTCCTACCTTCAGTGGCATCCGAACGCGGCGTTGCCTCGGCAATTTCCTTCACTGCTGGCGGCTCGCTCATTTTCGGACTCAGGCTGGTACTTCTCTCGTGTACTATACCGCACCTCGAAGACCGCCGAATGCTTCCCTCGACCAAACTACGTCGTCTTGAGAACGCTCGCACGCGAGCCCGGCTCGTGCAGTGATGATGATGGTGATGATGTGCCTCTACACATGGCCCATACCCACACTTGGGGATTGGTCAAGAATTGATGATATGAAGTTTTAAAGTTATAAACAGTGGTCCGATATGCATCGGCGTCGTTTCCACTGCGAGCGACACCAATGGCAGGCGCGACAGGCCGCACGTAAGTGCAGTATGTCACGTGACATGCGCAGCTCGTGACAGTAAGTCACCTGGTATTTAAAATGTTGGAAGCTTGCAAGTTGGGATTGTTTGATTGTGGTCGTGGTTGTACCCCAGACCAAAAATGGTAAATGGAGAGAAAGGAAGATAAAAAGTCACATTTTCGCCGCAAGGGTGAAGCAATGAATGCGATAGCAAGAAATTGGAATGTCACACGAAGAACGAGAAGCAGCTCAATACTTGCGGCGCGCCGCTGAAGCACGAAGAAGGACGCTCGAAAAGAACACACAGGCATGCACAGAGCAAGCACGAACTAACAACTCTCGCAGTTGTTACGTCTTTTTGTCACAGGTGTTACGTTTTTTTGTTCTTTTTTTAACACGAAAGTGTTTTATGCTGTGGTCCACCAAGTACTTCCGCTACCGGATATGACGTTCATAAAATTTACACGAACGGGTGAGAAAAAAACGAACCAAGAAAAAGTTACGCCGCTGGGAACAAAACTGCTGCAATACGTGTTGCAGAAAGGACACGATTTCGACAGGTCAATGTCGTGCCTTGGTGGAGCGAGACAGAGGCCAGCGGGACGCGCGCGTTTGTGGCTCAAGCTAAGAACCTCTACGAACTATAGGCGTCAACCGGAGTGCATCCACGACAATCGGTGCTGTAGCTGCCAAACACGAATAGACATTGTACAAGCTCTCATATATCGTTACAGAATAAGCACTACTTCTGTGTAGATACGTTTCACATTCGTGTTATACCGATTTCGATGACGGAGGGATTAGCCATTTTTTTTCTTCTTCCGCATCACGAGTGGGTGCAGAAAAGGGCCACTTTGTGGAGCGCGCCTCAAGGGCGGTTTTCAAATTGAAAGAAAATTAGGAGCGTTACGTGTGCAAGTGTCGACAATGGAGAATCAGGTGCTCTTAGATATTCGTTTTTCTTTTAAACTGCGGCGCCTGGATTGACCCCCTGCGTTTTTTGCCACACGGGGGCGTCTGATGCAAGGTGTGCCTGTGCCCAGTATTCTTTGTATTCTTTGAACGCACACAGGACGAGTGCGAACTAATGCGTCACAGCTCGACACTTGAAGCGCACTGCTCAAACATAAAACAGGACGCACGAAACGAACGAACAGGTACACACAGGACGAGCGCGAACTAATTGTCACAGTTGTCACTTATTTCTGTTTGAACAGCGCGCTCCTTCCTCAAACGCGGCCGCTGCAACGAGAGAAGTGACCTTCGTACGCTCTGTGACTTCAGTGCGGACCTCGCGGGAAAAGCACATGACATACAACCCCCCGCTCCACCACCCCTTTCTTTCCTCAAGATAAGCGCACGTAGGCGACCATGCCCTGTAGGGCGAAGAGTAACGGCGTTCGCAGGAGCGGGGCGACGATCTTTAAAGCGCGCTACACGCGCGCACATCGCGCCATCTATGTGGCAACTAAGAAAGCATGCTGAAGTACATGGTGTATATAAATAGCTCGCCGTTAGCAGGCTGAAAGACGGTGCTGTCGTGGCCTAACGTCTAACGCGGCGGGCTGCAAAGCGAGAGGTCGACCGTTCGATTCCGCGCGTCGGAAAGTATTTCTGAATTATTTTTCTTTGTGGCTTTTCTATATATATACATACTTATACATATACGGTGAATGGCGGCGGAGGCGGCGACGGGGACAGACAATTTCCAGCCGAGACTGTCCATATAATTGCTATCGCAATAAAAAACGTAACACCTGTGACAAAAAGACGTAACAACTGCGAGAGTTGTTAGTTCGTGCTTGCTCTGTGCATGCCTGTGTGTTCTTTTCGAGCGTCCTTCTTCGTGCCTCAGCGGCGCGCTGCAAGTATTGAGCTGCTTCTCGTTCTTCGTGTGTCATTTCGATTTCTTGATATCGCATTCATTGCTTCGCCCTTGCGGCGAAAGTGTGACTTTTTACCTTTCTTTCTCTCCATTTACCATTTTTGGTCTGGGGTACAACCACGACCACAATCAAACAATCCCAACTTGCAAGCTTCCAACATTTTAAATACCAGGTGACTTACTGTCACGAGCTGCTAATGTCGCGTGACATACTGCACTCACGTGCGGCCTGTCGCACCTGCCATTGATGTCACTCGCAGTGGAAACGAGGCCAATGCATATCGAACCACTGTTCATAACTTTAAAACTTCATATCAACAATTCATGGCCAATACCCAAGTGTGAGTATGGGCTATGTGTAGAGGCACATCATCATCATCATCATCATCACTGTACGAGCCGGGCTCGCGTGCGAGCGTTCTCAAGGTGACGTGGTTTGGTCGAGGGAAGCATTCGGCGGTCTTCGAGGTGGGGGTAGTACACGTGAGAAGTACCAGCCTGAGTCCGAAAATGAGCGAGCCGCCAACAGCGAAGGAAATTGCCGAGGTAACGCCGCGTTCGGATGCCACCGAAGGTAGGAAGAGTGTGCATGTTTTCTTCCATCGCAATTTCGAAGCCGAAAACGGGGGCCGCATTCTAAGACGATCACTATCGGCGACAGTGTTACTTTGGTGAGATTTCACGAGATAGGCGCCGGGCGTCGGCGTCTATGAGCGACAATGTTGCCAGCCCGCCTCCTTAACACGATTGACGCAGTGCATACCGCTGTGACGCGTGGGCGGCCGAATGCATAACATTCAGTAAGAGTGAAATCCTCGTGTAATCTAGCAAGAGTGACAACGTCGCCGAAAGCGATCGTCCCAGTACACGGTCCCGGTCTACAGAACATAGCCGATTTAACCAAGCCATTGGGTTTTCGGTTCCTTATAAATGGGCAAGTGTTGAACTACACCAACTGATTAACTATTTGAAATGCATCATGATTAACTGTAGCCTTGAGGCAAACCCAATATCCCACTACTTCAGTGACACGGCAGAACAACCGAAAGAGGCTCCTCAGTCCAGTGGCATCGCGTTGACGAGAGCTCTTGGGTTCGGCAAAGCAACAGAAGAAGAGATCGTCTCGTCAAAATGCCGGTAGCCGACTGAGGCATCCTATTCACTTGCTATCCCGTATGTTATGTCCGCGCACGCGCCTTCCTAATATAATACCTCGGATCCTGGCGTCTTACATAGTCTTATCTATGAAATATAGCCATGAGCACGTAGGCACACCAACAGAAACACCATGGTTTTGCAGTCGCTGACATGCAAAGACGTTTCGGGACTCGTACAATTTCCTTTATTATACTCCCGAAACGTTTCTGCATGTTCTTTGACCCTTTGTCAGTAGCCGCAACGTCGTCACCATCATCACCATCGTGTATACCTGACCAGACGGTTTTCGTCAAACTGACTGTACCATGGTGTCAGCAGTGAAGAAATCAGCAACAGCAAGGACGGCCAATTGGTTGCCTGGAGCGGGGTTGATCTGCAAATAATATACTTTCTTTATTTTTGTACCCTCGTAAATTAGGGCAATTAAGCAGTTAAATATGTTGTCCTCTAATGAAGCGAGGAGCGCCAAAACGCCTATCGTCTGAGTTACCTGATGAATTGCTTTTTATCGGAGGCTTATAACCTAATTCACGTGTTGCGTATTGTACTGATATTAAAGCCCGGTGTAGCTTAGAAATGCGCCTGTACCTTGTCTTTCCTTTCTGTTTGCTTCTGAAGTGCGCGCAGTGATTTCGCTATCATGCAGACTGTATATGGGCGGCAAAAAAGTCAGTTTCACCGCAAGGGCGAAGCAATGAATGCGATAGCAACAAATTGTAGTGTTACACGAAGTGAGGCTGTCAGCTAACTGTTTTGTATCCGATCTCACGTAACTACAAAATGCTGGTGTAAGAGAATACGACCGCTCCAAGGAGAGATGCTCTCCGCATAATCACTTCGCGTTGATAGCGCAGCAGGTAGAAGGGCCGGCATACGAGCCGCCCGCTGTGATGGCCGTCGAGTAGCGCGCGCGCCAGCGATCGCGACCACGCCCTTAGATTCAAAGTTCAAAGTAGTGGCGGCTCGAGCGACAACCCCCCCTCTCCCCCCGCTCTTCACCTCGCGTCTTTTTTTATGGTCGTTAAAGACGGGCGGGGCGTTTCCTGCCTGCTTCGACGGCAAGCCTCACGAGCGGGGTGACGTTATCGCATACACCCTCCGAGCGACGGAAATGGGCCGGCTCGTTTGATCTCTGCTTCGGCCGCGTTCGTCGCCCCCGCTCGCACGCTTTAGCCCGCGGTAGAACATACGATGCGAAGGGGGGATCTTATCAATTTGGACTTCATACTGGAAGGACATGACAGGCGACGGCAACGGCAAAAACCCGTCGAGAATGTCCATATAATTGTTATCGCAATAAAAGCTGAATATTCCCGCTGCTTCCAGGGAGCCTTGAATTTTGATTTCCGGCCTGTTCTCGAACGCGCTAACAACATGTACTGTGCAGTTCGGCCGAATATTCACAAATTGTTGGGACATTCAACGTTTTTTCAGACCTGTGGTCTCTGAACTTTTGACGCCGACTGTACAAACTGCGACATCTGTATAACGCAATATGACCTATACTTGGTGTTACGCGTGTAGAAAGAAAGAGCAAGGCAGTGAAAGGCAGGGAGGTTAACCAGAAGAAAATTATCCGGTTTGCTACCCTGCACTGAGGAACGGGGGACAGAAAGGTAAGGAACGGAAAAATAAGAGAAAGGGTTAAAATATACAAAGGAAGAAAACGCACACACATTCAAGAACGGGAGCGTCATAGTCGTTCAGCGAGGCCGGTTGATCGCAGAAACTTCAGCAGCGTCTTCGTCGCTTTCTGGTTGGAAGCTCGAAGGTTCCGGCACTGTGAAATCGGGTTACTCGGAAAGCGGCCGGTCATCGCGGCGTGCTAACGTTGTTGAGAGCTGTTGTCTCTGCATAAATGATGTGATGTTCTTTCGTGGTGTGTCTTTAAAGGGGGGGGGGATAGGTTTGTCGTTCGCACTTTAACGAACGCATCCGATTCGCCGCACAAACCACACTCTGATGCCATTCCTGTCCCGATGTTTTTCCTACCCTTAGGCGTCGGCCAGATGACAACCTTTTCAGTGGCGTTGATGATGTTAACCGCCGCCCTCGGTGCTGGACTCCTGCATTTCCCTGCAGCCTACAATATCGCGGGAGGCATCCTCATGGCCACGGTCTTGCAGCTGGTGAGCGCTTCTGGGTGCCTTACAGGGCGGGGTGAAGCTTAGACCTGTTAAACTCTGGGGACATCAAAATGTGGTCGCCGCGGTCAGGATCGAATCCCAGAACTCAGCAGGTCAACACCATAGCCAAAGAACTTCCACGGTGGTCATATACGTAAGAGTCGCAAACAGTGGTTGAACAGGAAGCGCTGTGGAGGGACGCTATCGAGCCAAACGAGGGGGCCTGTCTTTACTGCAGAACAAGTTTTCAAACGTTTATTGCCTAAATGTTTGCCCCCTCCGAGCAGTCATTGCCCTTGCGAATACCAGCTTTCTTGTTGACACGTTCGCTCCAGTAACATGCCTCGTTCGACCCGTGTTTACCACTTCGTCTCCGTCTTTCTGTAAAGCTATGCTTTGTTTAGCTTCTAACATAAAAACTGGCATAAAATAATTATATCTCATCTTTCAACATGGATGACAGAAGCGTTATTTAATTAGCAGAGTAGTGCCAACTCGTTCTTAGACGCGTGCATGTCTACTGTATGCAGACAGACAGACAAATAACTTTAATGAAATCTTGAGGGACTAGCCGTCGAGGACCCGCTGGGGCCCCCACTGCTATAAAAAATGCTACGCTCACTTCAAATGACCCGATTGCAGCCAGGTACGGATAGAATGACCACATCATTAGGCCACTGTGTTCACACGCTGCGGTGGCATCGGTTAACATATTATTCCTGAGCAACGATTTCACGGCTTTGATACTCTGCCGAGGCCTAATGCAATCGGGGCAGAATAATGCAAGGACCATGCACTGATATTTTTCGGTGGCCATAAAGGATTTCTGGTGGTCGAAAGTGTGCCGCAGAACTTCACTGCTGCGTCTTTTACGAGCTGCAATTCAGATGTAAAGCCTCATAGGCGTACAAACCTCGCCGATCGACAGACACATTTTCACGTCATCTGACAATCTGAAGCACGCGGCTTCACAGCAAATCTGATCTCTCCCGCTAGCATGCGTGTAGTTCACAAACCGAACGCCTTCGTTATTCAAGTTGGCTTCTGTACCGGGAGAGATATGACACGCAAATGATCTTCCACTTGTCGCGATGGGGCACCATGCCATTCACGACCATTGCTCGCGTGCTTACAGAATATCGCCTATACACAACCCCTGCGCTATGATCTGGTGCCGACTCCTGGTGTCCTGGTCAGTCCTGGTTAGCTCAGATGGTGGAGCGACCACCCCGGAAAGGCGTTGTATTTTTCGTCAGCTAGGAAACTTTCTTTCTACAAACGTGTCGATGACACTCTTTTCCTCTCATAAGTTTTTGTGTATGAAGGACGCGCGTATAGCACGTGACAGACACATAGGGCCTATCGTCGACCCCTCTCGCAACTCCCAACTTCTTGGCAAGAATAACAAACCAAATCTATGTAACCTGATTTCCCCGTATATCTTATACTTTATTCATCCTTGTAGGCGGTCACCATTTCCTAGAGGGCCCTATGTCCCGTGCCCTACCCGTTATTTCGACTCGACGAACCATTGCTGTTGCCTCGAGGTAATTTAAACTCCACGACAGTTTGTTGTTTGGTTCTTCATTTCCCAGGAACATCAATCAATAAATGCGCCCTTTCTTGAAGCGAGCCCGAGCGTCAAAGTACGAAGGGCACACAGAACTATATTTTGGCCGGCTGCAGGAACTGCGTACTTGTCAATATGCTATAGTTTATTATTAGTTGCGCTCAGCGTGCGTCCACGCTTCACGCATCGTGTCTGCGTGCTGAGTCGCTGCCGTCCGTCAATTCTAGATCCTGGCGGTTTCCATCGGAGGTACTGTTCTGACCTTGGCATTTTGTGCCGATGTCAAAAACGACCGCACTTACCAAGGCATCGTGCTGTCCATGTGTGGGACGAAATGGCGCTACGCGTCGGCGGCGTCCGTCTTGCTGTTCTGCTACGGCATCTGCGTAGTCTACTTGATAGTCATTGGTGATCAGTACGACCGCAGTAAGTATTTTTCGGTTTCCGGCTCGGCACGCAACCACACTTTGTCGAAAAATGACCAGTGAAGGCGTTGCAATACTCTCCATGTCGGGATGGGCACTATAGGGCGACGTCCTGAGCACCCCAAGTACAAAAAGGGGACAAATAAATATTGCTTTACCTGCTAAAAAATTGAAGCATTTGTAAAGCTCCTCCAGGAACTTCAAGCTATACGTTTTGAATGTTGTGCTGCATACTATTCTGTAGGAAAGATTACATTTAAGGGCTCGTTTTCAAGGGCTCTATAAAGTGGTTGGGGCGATGAACGCCGCCGTAGCTCAGTGATGGAGCATCCGACGCGTTAATCGAAGGTCGCATGTTCGGTCCCTGCCGGCGGCGAGTTATCTTTTCGTCCACCCTACTTTCTGCACATTTATATCCCAATTATTACAAATAACATCCCCTAGACTTTCCTTGGCATTACTGTCTGTTAGTTCTCTTTAATACTACGGTGTAACGGTATTTATGCAAAAATGAAAAGAAAACATATCAAACTAAAATCGTGCCGCGATACTCAACCATCTTGGGATTCCCCATGCAGTGCTCCCTGAAGGTGACTGACGTCACAAACTCTTTGCAGACTTAACGTGCAGCACTTCATGAAAAGGAAATCTTGATTACGCCATCCAAGCTTTATCTCCTTTATTCAGCATGATCTATTGCTGGCGGTACATACGTCGTACATAGTCTGCGCGTTTGTCTTTGTATTGTTTTCTGTGCTGCTTTCCCACTGACCCTTTTACAGATAATTTACCACCTAGACCAATTACTGCTGATTTTATTTAAAAACCCATCTATTTACTCTATTTTGCGCGGTGGGAACGTGAAGAGTACTGTATGCATAGGCGTGCGCACAGGGAGGGGGGGGGGCACCTAGTAACCTAAGAGAGGGGGGGGCGCAAAGTTTGCCCCATCATTTGACTTAATTGGGGGGGGGGGAGCTGCTGCGATGACTGCGCCCCCCCCCCCCCCCTGAAGGGGAACCCTGCGCAAGCCTGTGACTGTATGCGTATGTATTTCCCCTCTAACCACTACTCTCTTTAACGCCTTTGGGGCGTGAGAGTAGAGTCTTGAGTTTTCTAGTCTTGAAGTAAATCAATAAAAAAGTAAGAGTTGGCCTTACGCGGAATATGTTCCTTCAGCGTGAATGCGTGCTTCATGGTGCATTTCCATTCCCGCCTGCTTCGTCAAGTGTTCGCTTCGCTTCATGGACCAGACTTCTGCCACACGTGGTACATGGCCCGCGAGTTCACCATCACGCTCACTGCTGTCGCCATCGTGCTGCCTTTGAGCATGCTCCAGCACATAGAGTTCCTCAAGTGCGCCAGGTACGCCCGACTTGTGCGTTTAAGCGAGATTCCAGCATTTTTATTCTCTTGCGTCGTGTTTGCGCGTCACTTATTTGTTATTATAGCAAGCAAGTGAAAAATAAAACGTGGACACACTTAAAAACAAACTAGAACAGTTGCACAGCAATGTCCCGTTGCATATTCGAATACTGTCTACTGCAAACAGCGGTCACATATTGCTTTCTTAACTTCTTTGTGCCCTGTCATGTTATTTAATGCGGCGAGCAAATCTTCGTAGTGTTGCTCTTTTCAGGGGTAAGCGAATCGTATTCGGTGCTAGAGTTACGTGTCAGCTATTACCCGTTTTGTGCGTACATCAGGTAACTAATGGGGCAATTTAGTAGTTGTATAGTTTCCTTAGTAGCCCCGCGAGTTTCAACTAACTTGAACCAAACTTCATAAGAGTGCTTTTGGATCTCGGAGTATTTTGGACAGACGGACAGACAATGAACTTTATTTGATCCTGAGGAGCTTTCGCGGGAACCCCTATCGGGGACGGAGTTTTTTTTTTCTCCCGCATTTGGCTTCGCGTGCACGCCCGTGTTTGCTCAGTATTTGGATTTTGTGTGACTTCGAAATATGAAGCAACGCCGCTAATTGTTTCCGCGACTCTACTGTAGCGTTTTCGAGTGTTTTTATAGCAAACGACGGCCACCACGCTGGCTGCGTAGAAACAAAGCAGCACTCAGGGCTACCTTTGTCGAATTTATTCGCGCAATTACGCCGTCACTTCCCTTCGAGGCACAATTCGTGAAAATATCGCATTAAAGATTTTCAAGTGTCAATGGCGTTTAATTCTTACAGTTCTAACTTAATTCTTGCAGTTAGCTTCAAAGTTTGTTTCCTGAATTCTTGAGAATAGTTAAAATGGCGTGTAGCAAACACCCTTTGGTCAAACAGGCAAGAATTATCTTTCAATCCATAAACTGAACATCATTGCAGATCGCAAAAAAAAGCTCTGTTTTCTTTAGCTTTTTATATCCTATATCGAGCGATATAAAAGGGCACACGTATATTGATTTCAAGGTATTCATTTAGAAGGGGTTTACAGCGCACATATATTTAGGAAAAGGGACAGGCAGTGTGCTGCGTCAACATTTGTGAGCGGTAAATGCCTCCTAAATGGATGTTTAGCCACCTTGCCGGACTCCAACTCTCAAATGCTCGCAAGGGTGCGAGCGGCGATACAAGAATACCCGGCATAAGATCGTTTGCTAAGGCGATTGTAAACAAAAAGAGCTTGTTCTTACAAGTTAACACGTCAGATTCGAATTCGCACATCCCGAGTAATCGTTGCTTAAACAGAAATACGATGTTTCCTCTCATGAGTCTCAAATCGAGCTGACCCAGTCCATACACGACCATGTTCGCATGTCTGTCTGCAAAGGGGTTGAGCGCGTGAGCCCATGTCTTGTAGGCAAGTTGACTGAACAACCTCCTAGCATTTAGATGGACCCGACGATCGAATTCCTGTAAGCGCAGAATCTAGTACAACATTTAGTTGACATGTCAGGCTCTGTCATCAGTGTCCTCGAGCGCGGTTGCACTGTCTATAACAACTGTGCTACACATTACAGCAGCCTGGGCTTAGTGGCCGTGGTCTACCCTTGCGTCTTGACGGGCATCGAGTACTACACCGTACCTCGGCCAGACGATTTGTACATCAAGGTGTGGTACGTACTCGGTGAACTTTTTTTGTTTGTTTTTTTTTTGCAGTCACCCCTCTCGCACTTTTTTTTTTCTATAGTGGGGTACACGAATAATCAACTCATACACCTCTTTCATTCTTCAGGCCCACAAGCGCACGTGACGTTTTCCTCAGCGCTCCCGTGTTTTGCTTCGCCTACCAGGTGTGTCATTGTTGCAAGTTAGCGCTGATGGATTGTTGCCAAGATTCTTTTGTCGAACGTGTATTGCAAGATGGCGCCGGAAGAGTCGATGTCGACTCTTGGGGTATGGTGGCTAGATGGGGAGGTGTGCGAAACGGCGCGCCGTGGAGAGAGCGGACCTTCAGGACGCTGCGGCGGCGCTGCTGTTGGCACGGAGATGCGAAAGACGCGCGACCGGTCGCCTCCGCTGCGAATAGCGGACTTCGCACGCTCTGTAATCGAGCTATCTGCCAGAAATTTGTAAGATCATTGGCAGCGCGCATGTCGTACAGTTCATCTTCCACTAAATACACTTTCACCTCGAAATCATGCGAGGTAAAAAAACATACGGTCGCCTTCTTCTCCGTGTGTTAGACAACGGTGAAACCAGGGTGGTTTGAACCCTGCCGTAACTTTCAATTTCGCATGAGTATATATACACGCACGGACCAGTGGCGTAGCAGGGGGTGGCACACCGGGCCCGTGCCCCCCCCCCCCCTTCGAATTTCTTTCTGCCATGGGATACGAAGCACAAAATGACGCTCGACCACATCGATCTGCCTGCCCGGTACGCACATCATTCAAGGAGGTGCCTCCCCTCCTGGCACGGACAAGGGTGCTTGAACACCCCTACCCACCCCGGGAAAGGTTGTCTAACACCAGTGGCGTAGCCACTGGTGTTAGACAAGCTGGTTCTGTGCACTAGGGCTGTTCCTTGAAAATATTATAACAGGGCGAGAACCGCTTACTAGGGCTGTTCCTTGAAAATATTATAACAGGGCGAGAACAAGCGGTGAGTGCATACAATTATCATAAAATTAAGTTCTGGCAAGGATTGGCTGCCATACCTTTCAAAGTACACAACGAGCAACATGTTCGCTTGGAAGAGCTCAGGACAGGGCCATGCTTAAAATGAACATTTATTCAAAAATCTATAAATCTTTAGCAAAGTACAAGTACATAACATGAAAAAAAATATTTACAAATTCACATAATGCACAAAATTTTAACTGGTACAACTGGAATAATATAGCAAAACATCACATTTATGAGGTAAGACTTCACGTTCGCAGTAAGGAATGTTGAATGCTTCTGGGCAGCAGAACTTCTTAATTATCAACTATTCGAGTTCACATAAAATAAGGCAAAATGGAACTTCATATTTATACAAACACTGAAATGTTCACAAGATAAATGCGTCCCATCATGTTGTTCGCCTCATCTTAAGGTGCTTCATTTTGTCTCTTTTAGCCTGTCTTGATGCGTTCTCATCTGCCACTAGAAAATGAAGCCTAGTTATGACATAAAACCTGATCACTTCATTTGTGACCTATACATTGTGCTGTGCGTAGCCAACCGTGTTAAGCTTGTTAATAGAGAGGCAGGAGATGAGATCTCATATGCTGTTGCTCTTCAGCTTGTTAAAGCTAAAGCACTGCGTAAAGGCATCTTCCATTTTCAAGACCAGCTCAGTGCTTGTGAAGGGTACATCAGTCCTCCTCTATCCATGTGATTTGTTAAACATGACTATCTTGGACGCGGGCCCTGGCTGTCCCCTTGTAGCAACAACTCTGCACAGTCACCACATTTGGTTTTCTTTAGCATCCTTCGAGATACATACCCAGAAACATAGTATGTTACACGCGAGTCACTTTTTTCCCCAACCAAATCACGGTGGAATGGAATGGCATCACATGCATTTAACATCTCATGGACCTCATTGAGCTGCCATACATCTAAAAGATCATCAAGCTTGTTTTGCACAAATTTTAGGCCGCAACTGTTGCTCGGACCCAAAAGGCTAATTAACAGGCCCTCTGAAACATTGCCACGCGAGGGAGACCGTGCCAAGGTCTGAAAACTGAGGCAACCATTCGACGCTGCTGTTTTCCTTTTCGGTTGGAGCTTCTTCGTAAGGTACGACGGAACATTCGGGAAAACAGTCCGTATGGCGTCGGGAGTCAGGCAGGGACGGTCTCGGCAAATTTGCACGGTTTCACCATTGATCACATGTTTGTACATCCGAACGATAAATCGCTCATCTAAATGCGCTTCGCAAACGACACAGTTTTTCTCCAGTGACTTGTCTGCACGCGGGATCAAGCGCTCCCAAGCCTTGCTTCGTTCGTCGTCTTCAGGAGCGGTGAAAAGGGACGCCTTTTTACCTTGCTTTCTGGCGGAAACATACCCAGAAGTGCATCCTGGAGCAAAGCAGTGTCTCTGTCTCTTTTCAATCACCATAGCTGTAACGAGCACGGCCACATTGCAAAAAGAAATCACTGAAGGCAGCGGCAGCACGGCAGCATTTCGCTAAAACATACGTGTTCCCCGATGCACCACGAGCATGAAGGCATCTGGATGGATGGATGCTATTGATGTAGTCGGGGGTCTGCCCAGAGGACCGGAGCCAGCCAAAGTCCCGGGGAGATGTCGAGGAGAGGAGCCTGTGAGGTTGACAGGAGTGTTTATTTACATTTTATACAGGTTCAAGGTAGCGTGCTACTTCAATGTTTCTGGTAGCATGCCTCGAGCGTGTCTGCGCTCGTGTTTTAAAGTCCACGTCTTCCCAGGATCCCTTGCTGGGGAAACAATGGAACCCAGGATTGTCCAATCAAAATGTGCTCTTCACCTCCGCCCTCGATATGGGAGGGTGAAACACCGCCTTCTTCCCAACCCAGGGAAAGCGGGAGAGGCACGCCCAGTTCGTACCATGGCGAGGGAGAAAACACTGCACAAACACTGCACCAGGCGCATGACACAGCGCAGCGCGAAGATGTTGGGTTCTAGGTAGAAATCAATTCCGTAATCCGTTGCAATGAGGAGTCAACGGCGCCACGCAGACCCCGACTTGTAGAAACAGCGGTAATATGCACCACCGAGAACGTGGGAAATGCATCCCCAGACTGTTCTCAGTCGCTTGGCTCATTGTCCGCGGCACTCCGACGAACAGAGACGTACCGAGATAACCACCCTTTTTAAGCCGTTTTGACTGTAAACAGCCTTTCATAGGTCGCCAGTCGGTCGGGCAAGTTCCAAGGGTTCTACGAGGAGAGGCGGCTGCGCCGCAAAATTCCAAGTACGGCTTGCTTTGTTGTCGTTTTTGGGTTCACCTCTGGGAGCGCTGTCCAGCAACTGTCTCACGTCTAAGCGGCGCCATGTCAGGGAGGTCGATCACAACAGCTCGTCCACCGCCACAAGAGGTCTCGAAGGGAATGCAGCACCAAAGCACTCCGCAGAGACCGTAGGCTTCCTCCTTTGAATTCGTTGACGTAGGCGGAACCCCATCTTTGGACCTGGACAAAGGCTTGCAAGCGCCGGAAATGAACCAAGCAAAACCCGAGGAACAACAAACGGAGAGCACTCAACTGACCTCGAGCAATGCCAGGTTATATTCTCAGATAAAAATTCCCTCAAAATTTACCATCGTACCTTTTTTC
This sequence comes from Rhipicephalus sanguineus, assembly GCF_013339695.2. Lineage (NCBI taxonomy): Eukaryota > Metazoa > Arthropoda > Arachnida > Ixodida > Ixodidae > Rhipicephalus > Rhipicephalus sanguineus. The sequence goes on from NC_051182.1 coordinate 150,034,741, forward strand.
GTGAAAATCATGAATCAGATGATAAAGCCAAGAAGCACAGACCTACTATGTGCGAAGAAAATCAACTGCCTAACGTTTGGTATAATTTCTCAGAGAAAGTCACAGCCTTTAAAGCACTCAGCTGCTACGGACGACACGAAAACGAAAAGGAGGGATTTATGAAAAGAGTAAAAGATGCAAGATATATAAAAGAAGGACACAGGGTGCAAGGGGCGTAAAACTGATTTGGCATTACACTGGAAAGCCACGGCTGAGCCCATCAGCGTTGCCATTATCGCGCCCTTTTTTGTACCTTACATCAAAGGCGTGTTCCTGCAGTGCAAGGCTCCAGCGAAGCAACCTGCCGTTCTTTGCAGACATGTTACGCAGCCAGGTCAATGGGCAATGGTCAGTTTCTATGAGGAACCGCGACCCTGCCAAATAGCACTGCAGTTTTTGCACAGCCCATACTAAACAGGCGCATTCTTTCTCCGATGTGCTGTACGCCCGCTCACGCTCCGTTAGCTTTCGGCTCACGAATAATACCGGATGCTCTTCATCATTATCGCTCTTCTGACTGAGCACTGCACCCATCCCCCGGTCACTTGCGTCACACTGCAGAATGAACGGGCGTTCATAGACTGGAGCTCTTAAGAGCGGTTTGTCGATCAGCGCTTGTTTGAGCGTGACGAACGACTTTTCTTTTTCCTCATTCCACGCTACCCTCACCGGCTCATTCTTTCGCAGACTGTCGGTGAGAGGGCTAGCGATATCGGAAAAGTTGCGGATGTAGTGCTGGTAATAGCCAGTTAACCCTAAGAACGAACGAACGTCAGTCTTAGTTAGGGGCCTTGGATACTCTGAAATCGCTGCTACTTTTATCTCAGGGGGACGCCTGTATCCGCGGCCAACAACGTGGCCCAAGTAACTGACCTCAGCTTTACCTAGTTGGCATTTCTCGCCTTTAAGTGTTAAGCCGGCAGCGCGCAATCGTCCGAGAACATCCCTGAGGTGACCCAAGTGTTCTTCCCAGGTGCGAGAAAAGACAGCGATATCGTCTAAATAGGGAAGCGCATAAGCTTGCGTGCCTTTCAAGACGCGATCCATTAGTCGGGAGAAACAGAACGGTGCGTTCTTCAAGCCGAATGTAAGGACAAGGGGTCGAAACGTACCCATGGGTGAGGTAAACGCGGCATATCGACTAGCTCGCTCGGTCAACGGCACCTGCCAGTAGCCCCTAGTCAAGTCCAGTGTAGAAACATATTCCGCACTGCTAATTGTTTCCACTCGTTCCTCCAGATTAGGGATTGGGTAATTCTGATCGCGCGTAATGGCGTTTAGACGGCGATAGTCAATGCAAGGTCTTGGGTTTTTCCCTGGAGCCTCTACCAGTATGAGCGGCGACGCATACTCACTGTCTGACGGAACAATCAATCCCAATTCTAACATGCGTTGCAGCTCGCTTTCTAAAATTTCTCTTTGTCTAGGGGAAACTCGGTACGGTCTGCATTGGACTGGCTCATTCGACGTCAGCTCAATATCATGCTCGATCAAGCTAGTCTTTCCCGGCCGGTCGGCGAAACATTCCTCAAATTCCCATAGAAGCTCTTTCAGCTGACTCTGCTGATCTGCGTTAAGATCAGAGTCCTGCGTTATCTTTTCTAAGACCTTGTCAAGAGGAACTGCAGATGGGGGACTCGGGTAGCCAAACTCAGTTTCCACTTCCTCGGGCACGTTTAGAACGAGCTGAACTATAGCTTCGCGCCTTCTATAAGGCTTCATCAAGTTCGTGTGATATATTCTCAACTCCTTGCGCCTGCCAGGTAGCCTAACTACATAGTTTGTGTCTGACAGCTTTGTTACAACTTCAGCTGGTCCTTCCCACAGAACGTCTAGTTTGTTCTTTCGTGAAGCTGTTAATAGAAGTACCTTGTCGCCCTCACGAAAGACCCGTTTTCTCGCATTTCTGTCATAGTACAACTTTGCTTTGCTCTGCGCGGCTTTCATGTTTGCCTCCACCAGTTCTTGACAGGATTGCAGACGCTGCAGTAGTTCCAGTACGTACTGGACCACTGTTGGGTTCTCTTCACGCCCTTCCCATGCCTCACGCACCATCTGAAGGGGTGAACGAAGCGACCTCCCGTAGACAAGTTCCGCAGGGCTGAACCCTGTGGTTTCATGAGGTACTGACCTCAAGGCAAACATAGTGGCTGGCAAACAGGCCTCCCAATCCTTCTTTTGTTCGTAGCACAGTGCTCGCAACACTCTTTTTAAGACGGCATGCCATGCTTCAACACTATTGCTCTGCGGATGCCTTACGGAACTGTGTATGATGTTAATGCCACATCTCTCTAGGAAAGTAGTCGTAAGAGCACTTGTAAAAACACTTCCCTGGTCACTTTGCAACTCGGCTGGGAAGCCTATTCGGGAAAACACTGAAAGCAAAGCCTCGACTACTTCGACTGAATTTACCTCTTTCAGCGGTATGGCCTCCGGAAACTTTGTGGCAGGACAGAGCATCGTTAATATATACTTGTAGCCTGAACTAGTTGTGGGAAGGGGTCCTACTACATCAACCACCAAGCGCCTGAATGGTTCGGTTATTACAGGCACCAGTTTCATAGGGGCTTTTCGAGTTTCGTGCGGCTTCCCAATCCTCTGACACGCTTCACATGTTTCAACATGATTCTTAACGTCCCGGAAGCACCCGGGCCAGTAAAATTCCCTTAGTAGCCTATCTTTAGTCTTCTTTACTCCCAAATGGCAGGCCCAGCCTTTGCCGTGGGACAAGTTGAGAATTTGGTCTCTATACTTCGAGGGAAGAACTAGCTGGTCATACTGAACCCCTTTCTTATCTTTGTACTGACGGTACAACACCCCTCTACGTCGTTGGAAGCTAACGTTTTTCTTCGCCACCCCCTTCTCGAGTAGTTCACTTAAGCTCCGAAGCGAGGAGTCACTTTCCTGTTCCGCAACTATTTGGTCTCTATCCACTTTTAAGAGATCTAAAAAACCTTCCGAATGCGGCAATACCAAGGCACTTTCTTGTTGCTCTGCAGTCATTGTTTCCCGAGACTCTAAGACTTCGTCACCCTCACACTGATCGCGACAATCTACTTGCGCATCACTTGAGCTTTCTTCTCCCTGAAGCTCGTTGCGCTTCATCTCAGCTGCGATCTCCCGAGCTTTCGAACGCGTCAGGGCTAGTACTGTATGGTCACTGAAACAGAGGCCCTTGTTTCTCAAAAGCATATCAGACCGATTTGAAAAAAGGTAGGGATAATGCTTCGGTAGGTTCTGTGACACGGCGGCCTCCGTCACGAGCAGTCCGAAGGGTCCCTCAACCTCGACGCGTGCTATCGGCAGGCATACACTGTTTTCCTCGACTACTTGCCGGATCCACGCGCACTCGCCAGTGAAATTTTCAGGTTTTACATAGGAGGGATGTACAATGTCCATAGTTGCGGCAGAGTCGCGCAGTACCTGACACGGCTTTCCGTTGACCGTTAGCTCGTAAAGGTAGGGCTTTAATAGCTCTAAGCTATCATCGCTGCTGTCCGAGAAAGAGAAAACAGCTTTGGGCTTTCGGCAGCCTGTTGAGACGTGACCAGGCTCATTGCACCTGTAACAAACGATTGGCCTTTTAGCTTCAAACGCCCTCTCCTTCTTTTTGTCGTTTTTCAAGCCACTTGCGGCGGTTTCAGTCTCGGCAGCTGCCCCTTTCTGTGGCTCTCCCTTCACGGTTTCGGTGCCCCTATTTTGAAAGGGTTGCTTCCTGTCGTCTCTGCGAAATTGTGACAAAGGCTTAGTGCGCGCTCTTTCGGACTCACGACGTGCAGTGAACTCATCCGCTAACTCTGCCGCCCGTTCCATGTCCCCATCGCCTATTCTGTCCTGTACCCACAGGCGCATTTCGGGGCTTAGTGAACTGTAGAACTGTTCCAGGCATATAACCTCAACTACCCTGTCGTGGTTTCCAAAAGCGTTCTCCCCCTTCAGCCACTGAACTAAGTCAGCATTGAGTTTGTAGCTGAATTCCTGAAACGACTCATTCGATCTCTTAGCTGCTTCCCGAAAACGGCGGCGGAAGGCGTCGGCGGAAAGACGGTATTTCTTCAACAAGGCGGTTTTTACTTTATCGTAGTCACCGGCATCCTCTTTCTTTAGCCTCGCAATTATTGCGGCCGCTTCGCAAGGGAGAACACTCAGAAGCCTCTGCGGCCAACTGTCACGTAGAAATTCATGGCTTTCACAGAGCCTTTCAAAATTTACTAGAAACAGGCCCATGTCGTCATTGACCTTATAAGGTTCCATGAGATCTTTCATTTTTTCGGCTGCAGGTCTCCCGTTATTCGAGTTATTGGTTGCCTGTGACTCTTGCAAAGCTAAACGCCTTGATTCATTTTTCCTGTCCTCGTCGGCCCTTCTCTGGTTTTCCTCGGCCTCCCTTTGCCTCCCTTCAATAACTTCCCAACACTCCTCAATCTCATCATCCTCCGCACCACATTGCTGAATTGCCCTGATCAGCTGCGGCTTTCTCTCTCCTCTCTCCACCTCGATTCCCAGCTCTTCACACAGTAGCAAGAGGTCTGGTTTCTTTAGCTTCTTTACCAATTCCATGGTCTCCACGAGTTAGGACTTTCTTTCTTGTCGTAATGTTAGGTTGCGAATCAGCGAAGCCTACACATACGTTAAAGTTACTGCCGGTTTAGAATATGAAAGCTAAAATTTGGTGAATAGCTGTGACGTATGGTAGCGGTACAACGAACCCTATACGCACAGAAGATTACACACTGTTTTAGAAAACTTCAAAAGCTAAAACCTGGCAAAACTCAAAGAAAGTCAAGCACTCACCATATCGTTGAGGCCCGAGTCAAGCATGGGACATCCCGTCGCTGCCAACCAGTTGATGTAGTCGGGGGTCTGCCCAGAGGACCGGAGCCAGCCAAAGTCCCGGGGAGATGTCGAGGAGAGGAGCCTGTGAGGTTGACAGGAGTGTTTATTTACATTTTATACAGGTTCAAGGTAGCGTGCTACTTCAATGTTTCTGGTAGCATGCCTCGAGCGTGTCTGCGCTCGTGTTTTAAAGTCCACGTCTTCCCAGGATCCCTTGCTGGGGAAACAATGGAACCCAGGATTGTCCAATCAAATGTGCTCTTCACCTCCGCCCTCGATATGGGAGGGTGAAACACCGCCTTCTTCCCAACCCAGGGAAAGCGGGAGAGGCACGCCCAGTTCGTACCATGGCGAGGGAGAAAACACTGCACAAACACTGCACCAGGCGCATGACACAGCGCAGCGCGAAGATGTTGGGTTCTAGGTAGAAATCAATTCCGTAATCCGTTGCAATGAGGAGTCAACGGCGCCACGCAGACCCCGACTTGTAGAAACAGCGGTAATATGCACCACCGAGAACGTGGGAAATGCATCCCCAGACTGTTCTCAGTCGCTTGGCTCATTGTCCGCGGCACTCCGACGAACAGAGACGTACCGAGATAACCACCCTTTTTAAGCCGTTTTGACTGTAAACAGCCTTTCATAGGTCGCCAGTCGGTCGGGCAAGTTCCAAGGGTTCTACGAGGAGAGGCGGCTGCGCCGCAAAATTCCAAGTACGGCTTGCTTTGTTGTCGTTTTTGGGTTCACCTCTGGGAGCGCTGTCCAGCAACTGTCTCACGTCTAAGCGGCGCCATGTCAGGGAGGTCGATCACAACACTATGAGCGTCCCCTTTAAAACGGGGCGGTGACATGTCTGCCACCAGGCTCGAAGAAAAAAAAAACTTCCTTGTTTCATGTTGGCCTAATACCTTATCTACATTGATTAAATCTATGTTATTATACCAAAAAAATATAAATTCACGGTCCATCTCTCTGCCTCTTAAGGCAGAATGACCTTATTTTTCCCCATTATTTATTTTTGTTCTTTATCTCTACTTTTCTGCCACCAATACTCTAACCGTCTCTTACTTATTTCTATCGCGGTCGGGTGCAGCTTTCCATTGTTGTCCCTAAAACCCAAGGCTTCATGTATACTCGTGCCCACACGTATACCTGGGTGAATATCGCCACATTCAATCAGTACATGTTCCATCGTTTCCTTAGTTCCCCCGCAGCATTTACATTGTTCTTCTTCGTTACTGAATCTCGCTTTATAACTACGCGTTCTAAGGCAGCCCGACCTTGCTTCAAACAGTAAAGCGCTTCCCCTTGAATTATCATAAAACCTTTCCCTCCTTATTTCGTTTTTTCCCTTTCGGTAGTTACTCAGAGCCGGCTTCTTTTCCATCGCTGCCATCCAATAAGTCCTCTCCGCCTCTCTGACCTTCCGCTTAATGCTCCTTGTTGCCATATCGCCCGCACTGCTAGCCGTATATTTACTGGTGAGCCTCCTAGTTCTTTTTCTCCACTGCGTGTCAACGCTTTTTCTATACAAATACCTGAAAACCTTCTCTGCCCATCTACTGTTCTTCATTTTCCTCAGCCTCTCTTCGAATCTCATTTTGCTCTGAGCTTCCCTCACTTCAAAGCCTGTCCATCCCATATCACCCTTTACAGTCTCATTTGTCGTCCTCCCGTGAGCGCCCAACGCGAGGCTGCCCACCGTCCTTTGATTTACATCCATTCCTGATTGTACCTCTGACTTCATGCACACCACTGAGTTCCCAAATGTAAGCCCCGGGACCATCACACCCTTCCACAGCCCTCGAAGCACCTCGTACCTATTGTATCCCCATAAAGCTCTGTGCTTCATAATTGCAGCATTCCTCTTTCCCTTTGCTACCGATGCTTTCTCTTGTACCTCCATATATCTATCCCCCTCGTTTACCCATACTCCGAGGTACTTGTACTCGCTTACCCTCGGTATTTTTTGGCCCTGTATAAAGACCACATGGTCTTCGTGATCATTGAATACCATCAATCCACATTTTGTTGCACTAAATCCTAGTCCTAGAGCCTCACATTCCCTCCCGCATATATCTGCCAGTCGCTGTATATCATCTTGACTGTCCGCAAATAAGACAATATCATCAGCATAAAATAGACCTGGAAGCTTCTGCTCAACCATCGTGCCGACCTGCTTGTGTGACAAATTAAATCCAATGTTGCTACCTTCTAGCGCTTTTTCCATCCTCACCATGTACAGCATGAATAACAGCGGGGACAAAGGACATCCCTGTCTCAGCCCCTTGCTAATTTCAACGCTGTCCTTGCTACTTATTCCTTCCCATTCTATACAAACTGTATTTTCTCGGTATATTTCCCTCAAAAGCTGTATACAGTCGTCACCTATGCCCACTTCTTTCAGTATATCCCACAAAATTTCCTGATTCCCACAAAATCTCCGTGGCGACAAGCGCGCCACCTAGCAGCGTCATGGAGCACTGGCGTGCCTTGCGCGCCTCCTCTCGCAGCGCAGGCTGCCCGATGCTGACACCTCCCCATCTAGCCACCATACTTGGGGGGAGGGGAGACTTGCAACACTTTTTGAGCATTGTCAGAAAACGCTGCCGGCCGCTAGTCGAGGCTCCTGAGAACACGCGAGCCAAACACATAGCGCGCAGCACGCTGCCAGGAATATACACTTAATTCTCAAAGTCATCTAGAAATCACCCGCTCTTCTCTCGACGAATGATGCCATAAACCCAAAGGCCACGGCCATTTGCCGATTTGAGCATCGTGAGCTGCATATAGTTACCGCGGCCGCCGCGGGATATCGCGACGTACCCGCACGCTCGCTCGAGATCACACAGAAGGTATAAGCCGCGCGTTTGCAGAAAAAATAAAAGAAAAGAAATTGCTCAATTTCATGACGAGCGCTGACGAGTGTAACGTAGCTTCTTGTCCCCTTGCCGTACCCCGTCTGCGTAGCTCTCCGCGTGCTCGTTGGTATACGACCTGCAACTGCGCTAGTACTTCACGGATTCTAAATATTTTTGCGTCAGTCTATTCGTGAGGCAATACACTCCCTTAATGAAGCCATTCGATGATTACTTGGGAAAAGTGTTGCAGGTTCCCTTTAAGCTCTGTTTTGCACGCCTTGTGAAGTCATTAAGAAAAAAAAGCGCCCAGATATTCTGCGGCTTTCATGCCCAACATCGATAGCGATACTGTCGTATCCCAAAAGTTGTCAGTATGCGAAAAGCGCCGAAAAGGTGGCGATGTGGAGAGAGTATAGTTTATTCGAGGTCGGCCTCGGCTACAGTTTGCCCTGGCCTACCTCTCTCCACGGGGGAAGGAGGACGTGGAAGAAAGAATGCTATGAATGGCGGTTATGAGGTAACGTATATACAAGTCCACGCTGTGGCAACTCCTGGCTGTCTGAACAGCGTGCGGCGTATGAATTAAACCTAACTCCAGGCTGCTTTCTTACTTTATCATCTTCTATATATGTCTTGTGCATTTCAAGAACTTTCGTCTTTTATTTTCAGAAAACGAAACACATCATTAGTATTCAGTTGCACAGAACTTCCACATGTTGAATAGATTACGGCTCACTGCAGCTACATCGCGAGAAAAAGGTCGCTAACACGACACCTGATGTCGATTAGTCACGTAGGCCATCGTTCTAAAGTCAAACTGGTGTATGCAGTACTTAAGTAATGAAGAAGTTTTTCCTCAGGAGACAACCTCTCATATCGATCGGTTATTTATTTATTTATTTTTATTATTTATTTATTATTTATTTATTTATTTATTTATTTATTTATTTATTTATTTATTTATTTATTTATTTATTTATTTATTTATTTATTTATTTATATTGACCGCAAATAGCACGCGCTGGCCTCTCGAAAATGTTAAGCTTTTGGATGGCTAAAAAGGTGACGCTGGAAAAAATAATCCTTATAAGTATGGCATATGCACATCGACCGGGTAATCCCCAGCTAATTCCGTCACAGACGATAGCGGCGCAAGTCAGTCACTGCTTTATTGGAGAATATACTTCAGATTGTGATACACGCAGCACCAATGTAGATTAACGAAAAACCTTCGTCAAAATTATGCAGTCCAGACTGCGTGTGAGTGAAACTGACAACAGCCTCATTATATGACACGGTTGGCAGACACAGCGCTCCAAACCCATGGATAGAAAATCTCGTGTTTTACGTCCCAAAACCGCGATATGTTTATGCGGCATGCAGTTATGGACAACTCCGGATCAATTTGCACCGCCAAACCCATGTACACAAAAAAGATACCGAAGTAATCTGCTTCCCGCCCTCCAGGCTCCAAAGGCGTTTTGATGCGACACAAATATTATAGTACGTCAACAAGGCCTTCAAAAGGCTCCTGTCACGCTTTTTGTTTTGTTTTCAGACGTCCTTCTCTTTTTGAATGTTGCCTGCTACCTCAAATTCGGTCCCGATTGCCCCATGCGCCGACTCTGTTAGTTACGACGCTATTTATTGTGCGTTGATTATAGCTCCGTACCTTCACTTACTGTGTGACCAGCACATGTAAATAAACGTGTAATAAAAGTAAACTGATACTAAAAAAAGAAAAAGGAGTGATATTGAGTTAGGGCGGTCGACTGGACTGCTTGGGAATTCACGATCTTAGGTTTACTGACTTCTATCGTCGTCCCTGTTTTTCATCTTCGCTGTAAACCTGAGATCATGATATTGAGTATTTTACTTTCATCCTATTTGTTTAGCCGCGTAAAGTGTGTGCCCACGCGTCCACTAAAAGACGAAAGCGGTTGGCACGCTTTGCAGAGCCACGAGGTGGTGATTTCAGCCTACGCAGCCATGCGCCAGCGCTCGATGAGGAACATGGCTCAGGCGATCGCAATATGCATGGCCATCCTCTTCGTCATCTACTCCACGGTGGGCTGCTTCGGCTACCTGACCTACGGTGCATCCGTGCGGCCCGATATCATGGAGATGTTCGACGCCAAACAGGCTTGGGTACTCATCGGCCTGGTGGCGCTCATATTGAAGATGGCCTTCACCTACCCACTCCTGGCGCTTTGTGCAAGGTGTCGTTCGCCACCCAGTGGCTCTCCTGATATGCTGTGCATTGCAGATGCGCGCCTAAGGTCATTGGAATAGAAATATATGTTTATTTTCAGCACGCATAGGTTGCAGCCTTAAAGAAGGCAAGTCCGCTCCAGCACACGCACCCTGTTTACGAATTTCACAGCGCAAGCTTCCGTTTCCGCTAACTCCTGCCGCTTTTTAAGGGGAGGAGGGGGCGGGGAAGGGGCTGGCTTGGGCGTTGGGCTGGGGGCTGCATAATACTGCCTCGCGGTGCCGCAGGTTGGCGACCCCTGGTTTAAGCTAATTGTTACAAAAACATGGTTGATCCCTCCGTCATAGGATTCGGAATAACACGAAAGTAAAGCGTGCCCTTACAGAAGTCGCTGAATGTTTACTGTACATTGACATAAGAGAGTTTGCGCAATGTATATTGATGTCTGGCAGCTATGGCACCGTTTAACGCGTATTCACCGACTTTGATGATAAGTGATAGATCTCCATCCCGACGACTGACGTCCATGTTAAATGATTAAACAAACCCTTGTGGTAGCTGTATTAGTTAACGGTGAAAGCGCAATCAGAGAACGAGGTGTGATAGCCAGAAGAGCATCGCATATTGGACGCAGAACTTGGACGCCATCCTGCGGCATGTGAAAATTACACCATCTCCCGTTAAAGGGGACCATGATGCGATGCGAAGCCGGAGCACTTGCACGATCGCGTTCCGTTGGCGTTCGTTGGGCATGCTACCGACCTCGCGTCGTGGAACGCGAAGAGGGACGCTACGCGCGTCATATCTTCCATCTAGCCTGGCCGTTAATTCTCACAGGGCGAGCGGGGAACGCGGTCGACAGGCGGGCGAGAGGGGGGCAGCGTAGGAGAGGCGAGAGAAGGGGAGGGGACGCGCATGCGCTCGAGCTCATCGCGGCGTTGCGGAGGAGAGAATTTCGGCATGTCTAGCCCGCGTTTCAGAGGAAGAGTGGAAAGGGGGAGGGGAGATGTAAAGGGGAGAGGGAATGTGGAGAGGGGATGGGGAGAGAAAAGTGGAGAGGCAAAGGGAGAGGGGTAGGGGAGAGGTGTGTGGAGAGGGTATGCGCATGCGCAGTAAGGGTGGTCACGCCGCACACCACCACCACCACCACCGGATTGAGCTCCGCCTTAAGATACTTCGCATCTAAAATGTGATTGAAAACCACGGCCGGACTAGAGGGAAATGCAAAGCGCGTCGTGCTGCCCCGGTAGCCCGGCCGCGGTTTTTGTCGGGGCGAGCGCGTGAGCGGGGAACGCGGTGTTGCAGCCAGGTGAGGCAGGCGCGTGTCGCAGACTTATTTTTGGTTTGGATTAGCGTGATGCTATGAGCGAGGCCGACGTTATTACGACGCTCTGGCTAATTCGCCACCTCGCGGTGTTTTAAACATTGACAAAATTGAACTTATATTGAAAACGCGCCGAATGGGACGGACGTGGAATGCGTTGCAGGTGCTAATCGCGGAGGCCACAGTAATGACGAATTACTTTACTGTACCGCTCCCAAAGGGCAACACCACCCCGCCGACCGGGAAAGTGGTAGATATAAAAGGCGCGTTTGTAAAGCCTCTAGAGCCTGTAACCGTGGCGCAGTGGGTAGCGTGCCTGCATCTGTTGTTGCGGATCGAGCGGTCGTTGGTTCGATGCCTGTTGACGGAACTTTTTTTCTTTGTCACCTGATCGTGTAAATTTTTTCGACATCATTTCCGTGACGGAAATACGTCACTGAAGTCTTGGTGGACCCCGGCATAAAACACTTTCGTGTTAAAAAAGAGTTAAAATAGCAGCCGAAGACATGTCGCATGACCCTTACACAGTAGCCAGAAATTCTATTACAAGTGTGGATTTGTAATATGCAAACCAAATTGGATAACAAATTAGAGACATGGTGAAGAGTAAGACGTCAGTCGTCATCCTATAGTATTCGTTTGAAGGTGCAGTTAAAATATTTTCCCAAGAGATGAAGGATATCGAGAAAGCATATCATACGATTAGGACAACCATAACGAACGCAACTTCGCGTTTTGCCTTGTTCGTAATTATTGTGCCGCTGTTTCGCTGGCATAGGAACGTGCCACTAAGCGTGCATTGATGAGGAATTTTCTCATAGGAAATGTGGCTGCAGCCAATGTTTCCACAATGGGACAAGCAAGTACAGCCTTAATTATCGACACGTTGATCTCAGTCGCAATCCCTGTTCGAAGATTTCTTGTCACTTCAAGCCTCTTCCCCCAGACTGTCGTCCAATTGCGGCACGCCAGCACCTTGGCTCGCAAAGATGCGTCTGTTGTGCGCTGCTAGGCTCATTTCTCCGTACTTTACGTATGAGCATTTCCTGTTAACTGTTGACGAGGGACAAAGCAGGAAATTATGTAAGCATGTATTGACCATTTGTTATAAGAATGCCCGAAAGAGCAGCCGAATACATTACACATACACGGCCCTAAACAATGGCCAGAGCTGATAAAAATAGCTCTGTGCTGTTAACAGCCCACGACTGACAAAAAAAGAAAGACTAGATGTGTTTGCAGCATGTATAAACAGAAAGGGAACAGACAATGAAGATATATTATGCACAGCGGTGGCATAACGGGAAATCTTAGTCGCGTGAATACTGGAAACCGTATTGTTTTAATAAAGCCAACGAATGACGTCTTGCGCAATATTCCTTGCAGGGATGCAATCGAAGAGCTGTACCTGCAGCTACGCGGAGGTCCACCCGAAAACCGGAAGGAAGAGCACGCCCGCAAGACGAAGGTCAGCCTCGCCTGGTTCGCGACCACCGTGGGTGTCGCCATATTGCCTTTGGACATCGGTGTGGCCATCAAGTTCCTTGGATGCCTGTCCGCGCTCAACGTATTTCTGTTTCCCGGTAAGCCCGGGGGATGCAATGAGTTGCCGCGAAGGAAAAGATGCAGCGCCGCAGCTGTAGCCACTGGGGCGTGGCGATACAGTTATCCATTACGCTAACGAGTCCCGAGTCACATTGCCCAAACCCAAGAAGAGCTTACTTGTGTGCCACAGAGCAGAGACATAGCCTCTTCTCTCCGCCTCCCCCCCCCCCTCTCTCTCTCTCTTAATGTACGTACATCGGAATTTCAGTCCATATTGTTGTTCCCTGTAGCCTTCGTGAATGAGAGAGTCCTTTGCGAACCGAACCTGATATTCCGCGTGTATTTTCTTTTCCTGGAAAACTCAAAGAAGAGCATTGCAGTGTAAAACTTCTTCGCAGCGAAGACAGGCGATAAGCATTTGTAGATGAGGACACGCGCTGAAGCTGGGGAATTGAGGCTACGTACGCAAAACACAAACCGTATCAGTTGCTGTAGGAACACCGATACTATGCGATCTCTTTGTATTTCCGTACCTCAGTATCCGACGAAATAGTGGTTTTCCGTGTATTGACCCTCAACCCCTGTCCCTAGAAAGAAAGCAAAAAAGAACTAATTTACACATATTGCTTCGTTTTTTCGATGCAGTGCTTAGGCTAAGTTTCATTCCTTGGAGAAAATTCTCCCTCCTCCAGCTGTTCTCCCTGTTTGTGCAATGTATGCAGTGATGTTTTGTCCTTCCCTTTTTGCGGCACGTCCCCCTCAGGCCCCGTGCCTGCTCTGACGAAAGACTTCGCTCTGTTTCCGCATTTAGGTATGTGCCTCCTGGGCTACACCCAGCTGAAGGGCTCCTCGACCACCTACCGGCACTGGCTCATGCTTCTCGGCGCCCTCATGGTGTTTGTGGGGGCCGTCCTATTCCTCGTGGTTTTTCTGCATGTCCTGCTCGTCGACCTCGTCTCGGGACAAGTCAACCACCTCTGCTCCTGACAGCGACCAATCGACATATTTCTCCTCCGCTAGTATCTATGCAATAACAATTTGGCGGTGTGCGTTCGGAGTTCTCTATTTATAAGCCGGTGTGTGCCTGAATGTAGTGCCGAAATAAACACGCTCTGTCGTGTATGCACTGCGAATGTCATGCACTGTTATACTATGCATATACGCGGGCATAGGCTGTCTTTTTATTACTATACGCCTCACTATTACGAATGTACAGTCGCGCTCAATATTACTTGCAACACGGGAGCGCGTGGCCTCACGTGTTCAAAGAATGCGCATGGCTTCAACTTGTTTTCATTTCAGCAACTAAGTGAAAATTTTCTTATTTGGAATCATCTCCGAGTGCGAGAGCAGTGTTTAGTTATTACTACGAAACAGCGCCTCGGCCCTACGGTGATGACGTTTTGGCCGCGCATTTACCGTGCTTCTTCACCGCTCCGATAGTGTGACCCTAGCGCCGCTCTGACTAATGCTAACATTCGACTGGGCGCCGCCACGCTCTGACTCAGACTGCAACGACACCTGGGAAGCTCGGGATCGGTAACGGAGAAAGCTTGTCCGAGCCGAACGTACAGCGTCTCGCTGGAGAAACCAGACACCGAAAGCGGAAGTACGTAATTCGAGACGTAAAAACCTTGCGAAACTGCTAATGTGCTGATAAACCACATAAGAAAAAACAAAGTATTGTACTTTTGTTTTCTTTTTTTTAGTTTATGCGCTAAGCTAGTTGTTTTATGGTGGCTATTAGTTTCGTCTGGTTTCGTCCGGTTCGTGTTGAAAACAAAAGAAACATGGCGGGCCGTTCGGTCCGCTTGAAAGTCGTCGTAAAGCGTCGTCGTCGGCTTCCATGACAGAAAGAAGCACCGATGGCATGGCTAAAGCCTTCGCGTACCGTTTCTTCAGGCATGCTTCGTGTAGCGTGCGTCCTTGACGTTGCGAAGCAGCGTGCTGTAGAACACGGACGGCGCTCGCGCAGAACTTCTGCTACAAACATCGCAGCGGATGACGCACTGACGGTAATCGCCAAATTCACGTGACCGGAGCTGTGCCAGATCTCGGTCGCGCTCCGACTTCAATACTTCAATGTGAAGCGCCTGAGAGTGCTCTGAGATGGAGCGTGGTGCTCTGAAAGAACCGGCCGAACGTATTCAGAGCGCTCGATTTCGACCAGCCGAACGTGACGCGCGTCGCGAGAGCGCTCTGGAGCGCTGTTGCGACGGGGCTCCATGTGGATTTAAGTGGACGGGGCGCATTTATATGGATGGATGGATGGATGGATGGATGGATGGATGGACGGATGGATTGGGTGCTATGAGCGTCCCCTTTATAACGGGGCGGTGACATGTGTGCTACCAGGCTCGACAAAAGAAATGTTAGGTGAGGGCCTAGCGGCACCCGCCGACATGTTGGAAAAGTAAGAGTCGCGGCCTCCGAGATTACCTCAGGCGACACGTTGGCGGAACTAATCGCGGAGGCCATGAGCGCCCAGCTCGCGAGGCGGTAAAGAGATCTCACGTGACGACGAGCGTTCTGAAAACTTACTCTACCTGCTTTTCATATTACAAGACGGTCGGAAATGTCAATATAAAGGTGGTTAACCACAGTTTCACTCACTCCTGGGAAAGAAGAACCTTGAGCACAATGCGAGGAGGGCTGTCGGCATCGCTATCGCTTCACAGCGTTGCTGGAGGACATCTATGTTGTGGAGATAGGTTTGCACTAGGCTTACCTACGAGCGCGACCGTGTAGGGACGCGACGTTCTCCACTGCCGCTGCGTGCGACGACGCTGCGGCCGGGTTCGTCGTTTTCTCCGACACGGCCGCAGAAACCACGCACGAGGCAGGGTAACAACAACAACGGGTTTATTAACCCAAGATGCAGCACAGTGCGACACTGACGGGCTTGCAAGCCGTATAGGGAACTCCGCAAGACCGAGCAAGTACGCTTGTCTACGGCGCGACGACTCACGCACGAGGGCCGAAGTCGAACGCACGAACGAGAAGCCGCCTGCTCAGCAGCGCGTCAACCTCTCGTCAAGGCCTGAGAGCATCTGATTGATTGTGTGATTAGAGGAAGAATAAGACGCCTAGTTTCTGCAGCCCTATAGGGAGCACGGCGCAGCGTCGAGCATCTGACGCGGGCAAGCCCGCGCCAGACAGAAGCGAGCTCAAGGGGGAAGGGGGTTGTCACTGGCGGCCAATGAGGACAGGCGTTGCGCAGTGACGTAAGCTAGCTTGGTGGCGTGGGCATGTGAGCATGTCGAGGCATGCCCGGACGCGTGCCCACGCGCCGGGAAGCCGACGCACGGCTCGCACCAGACAAAGAGGCCTGGCGCTGCCGCCGTGGTCGCCATACTGCCAATTAACGGCGGTCCCCGGCGCTCGAGCCGCGCGAGCCCAACACACGCGCTAGCTGGGGAACGAGGCGCCAAAGGGGTGGGCGCGCTCGGTTCCCACAATGTTCAGGGGCTTTTCAGATCGAAAAATACCGCTAATAAAATAACCACGCGCTCTTAGATGCGAAGTATCTTAAGGCGGAGCTCAATCCAGTGGAGGTGGTGGTGGTGGTGTGCGGCGTGACCACCCTTACTGCGCATGCGCGTACCCTCTCCACAGACCTCCTCTCGCCTTCCCCTCACCATTCCCCATGTCCTCTACACCTCTCCCCTTCCCCTCTCCACTCACCCTCTCCCCTTCCTATCTCAACTTTCCCTCTCCCCTCCTCCTCTCCCCTCCCCCTCTCCACTTTCCCTCTCCCCTTCCCCTCTTCACTTCCCCTCTCCCCTCCCCCTTTCCACTCTTCCTCTGAAACGCGGGCTAGACATGCCGAAATTCTCTCCCGCGCAACGCCGCGATGAGCTCGAGAGCATGCGCGTCCCCTCCCCTTCTCTCTTCTCTCCTACGCTGCCCCCCTCTCGCCCGCCTGTCGACCGCGTTCCCGCCCTGTGAGAATTAACGGCCAGGCTAGATGGAAGACACGACGCGCGTAGCGTCCCTCTTCGCGTTCCACGACGCGAGGTCGGTAGCATGCCCAACGAACGCCAACGGAACGCGATCGTGCAAGTGTTCCGGCTTCGCATCGCCTCATAGTCCCCTTTAGCGGGAGATGGTGTAATTTTGTGATTCACCGCTGCAGCTACAAACACTATGAAGGGTGAGCTTTATATTCCGCCGTAAAAAACTACGTAGAGAAAAATCGGTTGTCGGTCCCTTTAAGGATACGTGAAATGAAAGAGCTAAGGAAAGACCAAACATTTCAGGTTGAGGGTTAATTACAAGAAATACAAAATAAAAACTTTCAGCCGGTTCCACGCCGTTAAAAACGCCGTACAGCGAAGCTGTAAGCGTGCGAATGTTTGTGATTGGCTGGCGAGATCATGTGGTGTCGTAAGTACGCCACTAGATTTGAAATACGCGCGCTTGTACTTGATTGGGCAAAGCGAGATCACGTGATCCTGCGGGCTCATGCAATGGCGTTTCAGCTAACGCTCGTGTTTGTACCGAAAGTCATTATCATGTCGTTTTCTTTATTTGAAGAAAACTATCATGACCGTCCTTTGAGCATCACCATTTCGTTTCATTATTTATTTATTTATTTATTATTTATTTATTTATTTATTTATTTATTTATTCAGCCCCTTCCTATAGTCACGTGACCTGCGTGGCGCCTACTACTACTACTACTACTACTACTACTACTACTACTACTACTACTACTACTACTACTACTACGACGACGACGACGACGACGATGACGACGACGGCACACGGTAGACTAAGACAACCTCATTGTAAAAAGTTTTGTCTGAAACAACTTCAAGAAACACAAAAAGTATTGTCACGTTACAAGGAATACAGTCGCCCTATATCAGCCAAAGCTAAGAAAACGCAGCGACTCATCGCGGTCGACTTCGCGCGCATTTGCGTGTTCAGAGTTAATAGTTCGGCGTAGAAGTAGTAGCGATAAGGCTGAGTTACAGGGCGCAACCTTTAAAAATTGGCCCACGCGCATACGTCGCGACTCGTTTTTGTAGTGCAGTTTGTCCCGACGCTTTCCTCGTGACGTTCGATTGGTGCGTGCAACAACGAAAGACATACAAGAATAAAAAAAAGCGGAAGATCGACCATAAATTAGCGAAAATGTACAAAGAAAGAACGGAAAAAGGAAAGGGCAGCTTTTAACGACATGCCGTATGGGCTCTTTCTTTCTTTCTTTCTTTCTTTCTTCATTTCTTTCGTTCTTTCTTTCTTTCTTTCTTTCTTTCTTTCTTTCTTTCTTTCTTTCTGTTCTTCCGTCTTTCTTTTTTTGCTTGCCGACTTCGCTTTCTTTCTTTCTCTTTTTCTTTCTCCCTTCCCTTCTTTCTTTCTTTCGACCAACGCTCCAAGAACACACAGCGCGTACAAGAGAGCCAGGTCTCACGCCAACTCCTTCGATCGGGCGCTATAGCAACAACTGATCGAGACTCGAGTTATATATAAGCGGCACAGCTCGCAGAAATGAAACGCCGCCAATCGACGAAAGCGTAGAAAGAAACTGGGGCACGCACGTACAGACACACACATGTGCGTAGAAAAAAGAAAAGCAAAGGCAAGGTTAAGTAAACGCCCGGCGTACAAAAGAAAGAATAGACCGTAGGGGCACATACGTTCGCCTGTTGCGTCCCCGTGCGGTGGGTTCGCGTAGCGCTCGGACGGACGACAAATGGCGCCCGCCGCGATGAACAGGTGTCGCCTCGAAGACGCGTCCACGGTCGTCCTCTGATGTTTGTGGTCCTCGGCGTCACTGGAGCAGGCCCCGGTCACGCCGAAACGTCGCCGCCGTCTAACGAGGTAAGTGCGCGAATTGCTAATTGCTACGATTGTTAATTATTAATGCGAAAGCCTTAGATGCCTCACAAAGCCCGAAAATTGACCGTCGGCGTCAACTTGAGTGATGCAAAAAATAATCACGTGATCACGTCATCTGGTGACGTCATCGCGATATCACTGTGACGTCACAAAAATGACGTCATCACATCACACCGTCGCTAGATGGAAGGTGGGCCAATCACGGAGACAGTGCAAAACCAGGTGAGATGCAGAAAGCTGTCGGAGGGGAACGGAAGGATCAATACATTGACTGTGAAGCAAACGAAGATGACCTTCGAGTCGTCTTAGGCAAATCTACAAGAGACCCCGAGCTTTTTTTTTTTTTTCATTAATTGGGGAGATTTGACCGTAAAGTCAGTCAAAAGTTTGATGACCACGACACATGAGAAGAAGCTGAGAATTGCTGATACTTCGTCAGGTAGCCTTGAATTTTGATTTCGAGCCTGTTCTAAAACGCGAAAACAACGATCTCCGTGCAGGTCGACCGAATACAGCCATACATTTCTGAGAAATATAATGTTTTCTCAGACTTAGTGGTCTCTAAACTTTTGACGCCAACTGTACGTGCCAGAACCAAGATCTAATTGTAAGGTGAGAAAAGCGTTCCCATTGGTATGAAAGCCAGGAACTCTTTGACGACTCGAAGGGAATTTTCAGCTGACATTGAAATGCCTTGGCGTGAATATCTGTGTTTGTAAAATGTTAAACTCTCGTAGAGTTCTTCAGCTTTTAAGGTTGTACACGCCGTATGTTTAGATTCTGTTATCAAGAATGTTTTTTTCCCCTGGAACAAAAGCCAATACAATCGACCGAGAGGGAAAAGAGAATGGCTTTCGCCTTCGAGTCATCTTAGGCAAATGCATGAGGGGCGGTGTGACCTTGCTTTTTTCTGGACCGCAAACGGCCTTTGATGCGTGTCGCCCAGCGTGAGTTCGCGCAAATTCGTGCAATTTAGCTAGGTGATTAGTTCCGATAGTGGTGCTCAGTGGAAGGGCTTTCCGGTCATTTAGAAACAGAGAAGAAAGAAATAGCGCTCTTTCTGTCTTCTCGAAGAAACAGAGAGAGAGAAAAAGAAGAAAAACAAATAAAGATAGAAAGTGCGAGAAAGCGAGAGAGAGAGAGAGAAAGGGAGGAAAGACAAATAAAGATAGAAAGAAAGAGAGAGAGATGGAACAAAGACAAATAAAGATAGAAATATAGGGAAAGGGAGGAAAGACAAAAGATGATACAAACCGAGAGAGAGGGAGGAAGGGAAGAAAGACAAATAATGATAGAAAGAGCGAGAAAAAAAGGAAAGAAAGACGAATAAATATAGAAAGAGAGGGAAAGGCAAGAAAGACAAATAAAGACAAAGAGCGAGAGAGAAAGGGAAGAAAGACAAATAAAGATAGAAAGGGCGAGAAAGGGAATAAAGACAAATAAAGATAGAAAGAGCGAGAAGGAGAGAGAAAGAAAGATATAAATTAATAAAGAGAAAGAAGGAAGGTCACCCAGCTTCGCTCTTTCTTCAGACTTAGATTTAGGTGCACGTTAAAGAACCCCAGGTGGTCGAAATTTCCGGAGCCCTCCACTACGGCGTCTCTCATAATCATATCGTGGTTTTGGGACGTTAAACCCCAGATATTATTATTATTACCACTAGTGCGAAGTTGGCATAATTCTTTTTTTTTTCTTGCTTAGTTAAACCTTGCGTCTTACCCCTCTCATACTGAAATATGTACCAGCTAGCCCGACACGTTACGCTACTAAATGCACGTCTCACGAGTCAAAAAATTCGGCGTATAGTTTCGCGCCAACAACAACGATTCAGAAAGATCACAATGAACGAAATGTCACATTACGTCACCAATGACGTCATGACATCGTCGCCTGGCCAAAGATGGGCCGATCCAGGACGTTGTGCTACACCAGGTTAGATTCAGAAAGCTTCAGGAAAGGAGGCAAGGGTATGGGACAATACAATCGACAGAAAAAGTCGAAGTAATTTAACGAGTGTCTCGTGAGAGCATGCGATTTCGCCTCCTCAGCGTTGCCTGAAAGTGTTGTGAGTTTTTACAGCACTCTGAGAACTGCAAAAATGTTGGAAAAGCAGAGTGAACTCATGATTATAAAAAGGTTCAGTCCAATTTAACACAACAAGTATTAACAAAATAACATAGACGGCTCGCCACCTATACAGGTGGCATCCTCAATACACACTGGCAACAAATGAGCGGAGGTCGCCCAGTCCATTACTTACGTACGTCCCTATAAACGTCCGGTAGAGGGCCGTGGTTGTTGCTGCAAGCCAATGTGTCACGACGGATGAACCACGATTCTGAGAGTTTGCTGTTCCCCCCACCTTATACCTGACGATGACTTTCTATGGCAGCATAGCGAAGGCGACGGAACCGAAGCGCACACTTTTTTACTACGCTGCTGAATGTAGTCCGGGAACGGTAACGTTGTAGACTATGTATCATACAAGACAACGTAAAAAGAAAAGGAATGGGTATTATGTTCAAGACTTTTTAAGAAAGCTTATCCTGTGATGGATTTTCCTTTTTTTGCTGTTTCTAGTTTTCTGGCTTTCTGGCGTCGATTTCACTACTTGGCGTGGTAACACATGTGCAGAAGCACCACCCACGTAGCTTTGGCTGTGCTGCCACAGAAAGTTGTCGCCAGGTGTAGCTTCCGAGCCAGCATCGTCGCATTGTTCAGGTCGAAGTTATTCCACCCACATAGCTTCCCGCACTTTATTTTTTCGCGTTGCCTCGCTTGCGAGAAAACGCGAAAACGCAGTCAGCACTCTTACCGCGAAAAGACGCTTGGTATACGAAGTGTTTTCTCGCGGTAAGCGTGCTGATTTTGGCATTGTGCAAGAGTAATTTACTAATATTAGAAAAATCGTTTTTCTCTTTAGTGTCCCGTTAAATTCCTCGTCGTTTGTTCATTCAAGCAAATAATTAAAATTATTTCGCATGACGCAGCAGCCTACAGGGATGCTGTCCAGGAGGTCCTGCCAAGGCCGCCACTGCTCGGGCCGCGTAGACGAAGAGACCACTCGCTACATCGGCCCGTCCCCGTGGCGCTTCGGCAGTGTCATCTTTCTCGGCTTCTTCATCAAACTCTCGGGCATACTCTTCATCCTAGTCGGTTTCAACTCGGCCACTCCGGGCCTCCGACTCCTGGGATTCGTCCTCATCCCGCTGGGCATCGTGGTCTTCAGCGGTGGAGTCCTCTGGGCCGCCATGGAGAGCTGGCGCTACAGGGCCGCCCTCATGGCAATTCACGCCCTGGACCCCCTGGCGGCGTCCGGGGTCTTCCTCAACGGGACGTCGGTCAGTTCGGTGTCGGTGAACGTGGCACACCGAAGTAGCGCCGTCCACTCGGCACCGCCCGTTGACCCGGACGGCCCGATGGCCGGCCTGGAACCCGTGCAGTTCAGCAAGTACCCCGTCGTGTTGCCGGTGTATGCGGCGCCCGTCCAGACGTCTTGACCACGGATAAGCTCGCAGCGCGCCGTGGCTGTGCCGCCGAACGCGGTGTGCGGACCTTGAAGTCCCTGTGCTGAGACCACGAGTTAAGTGAAGTTGCCGAGCTTCTTCTGAAGACAATGAGTTTCTGGATATCCTTCACCCACTCTTGGTGATGGAGTATGATACTGTCAAGGACAACTTTTAATTGACCTATACTTGCCTCAAGCAGGGGGTTTAAGGCCGGTAGTGAAAACCAGGCGTTGTGATCGGAAAGGAAATTAACTGACCGCAAGTGGGATCCGGAAGTTGCCTTAAGACCGGTAATACGAGCCCGTACATCACGGGAAGGAAGGAAGTGACTTCAAGTATAAGATGGAGGTGTGAAGTAAATACAACATTGTGTCTAATCAACCTGATGAAACTAATGATGGAAGTTATCCGTTGCAATGGAGTGGTCGGGCTCACTGCGAACCAGGCACCGTCTAGGAACACATGTTTCCGTGTTCAATAGTCAAGTTGTGTTAGCGTGACTACGAGGACAACACCTCAGTTAGCAGATAATACTCGTTGTAGAATTGAGCGTTCGGTTTCCCACAGATCTTACGATGCTAGAAGTGGTGAGGTCCGGAGGTCGTCACGTGCGTCGGTGTGTGTGGCAACGGCCACGGACATCTATGTAATCATGGCGTGTAACGAAGACACACTTTATCGCGGTGGTGTCGGTGGACGAGGCATACGTGCGGGACTATATGACACTCGCAACCTCGGCGCATATCCTGAGATATCGTCGCGAACTTGTCGCACCATAAATGAAGGAAAATGCCTCAGCTAATATCAGCACTTCTTGCGTCTGCGCCCCAAAGCCCAACGCTCCGTCCCAAAGCCCAACTATGGTCACAGTGTTTTGCTTGAGAACAACTTCTCGATCGATCAGCCGATCGATAAGCTGATCATAGAAGTGAAGTATTTAGATGTATGAATTTGCGTCAGTGTGTGAAACAACTTCATTTCGAGATCCGACCAGTTGCTATAGTGCAGGACACACTGCTCAGATGGAGGACGGAAGAACTAGCCTTCTAGTAGCCTCACTGGCCTGCTGGATAGCACATGTTTGGTCTTGTAGATCGGAGCTGAGCATGCGTTTTTCGTCATCGATCCTGGAGAGGTTCCGGGGAGTCTGCTCATTGGGGCACCCTTTAGTATGTGATTTATGGAGGCACCTTGTATTTTAAAAATTTTTTAAAACCCGAGCTGCTTTCAGTTGTGTCAGGGTCGTGGCAATATAGAGTATGAGTAGAGTTCTGAAAACTATCAGTTTGTATGAGCTAAATATTAAGCTGCGGACTCTATGTCGAAAGTGAGCGGCACCGGCCGCGGTGCCTGCCGGTCCTGACGTCACGATTCTCATCAGAAAAAAAAACGCACCAACCTCCCATCTAAGGGGGTGTCAGGGTGTTGTAATGTTGAACCTTCATTGCGAAGCGGGCGATGACATATTTTCAAGCGCGAACAGAATAGTGTAACTTCACTTCCCTAGTGCGTCAGTACGGTGTGTTTCAGAAGGACTATCGCTCAGGTAAACCAGTGTACCACCGAACTCCACCAACAGGACTGTGTTCAAAACTGAAAGCAATCCATAGTCATCTGGGCCATGTGAACTACTGTGTGCTCCCATTTGTGAATCGCAGAGGAGCTTTCATGGCCCTGGCCGCTTAACGGTGCTTGTACTTAGTTGTTCTTGAGTACTGGCACCTGGCTATAAGCCCTTGTTATGTCATTGCAGAGGAATTGAAAGCTAGGCGAGTTGGTGACTGTTCTTGAAGATATTGAAATACTGCGCAGCCACGACGTGGACCAAGAGAAAAGAGGTGTGATTTGTCAGCGCTGTGCTTTGTCCCTCCTTTCTCTTGGTCCGTGTCGTGGTTGCGCTGTGTTTCAATGTGTTATGTCATTGCCTCATTGACCTGAACTGCACGTTTCTTGTTCAGGAATCTCGGCCATCGTGCATGTTATCCATTTCACGAAAGTGTTCCAAGCTCAGAATGTTCAGGCACAAGTGCTTGTTTGTTTGTTTTGTTTGTCTCGTTGTGAAAATGAGTTCATGTGCCATGGTCATGCCACCTCGTTTGAAGACATCGCTGAAAGCAGATATCATAACTATTAAAATTCATGAAAGCTGGATTGTTATCACCTGTTGAGATCAATGATTCACTCTGCTGAACTATATATGACTATCTAGAAAAATTGCGATGTGGCAGAATACGAAGATATCATGTTTTTCTCGTCAGCCGTCTTTTTTGTGTAACAGTTTTGGTAAATGGCGTGTTAAGATGTTATCATTGACTGTAGTTATTAACTGTTTGTTTATCGCAAAGTCCAGTGTAACTTTCGTTCTTGCGTTGCATTTAACCAACGGATTTGGGCCACCACACAGCCGCCACGTTGCCGGCACATAATTTTCTTTATCAATGTCATCAACCATACACACCGAGTAGACGCTTTCAACTTGCGTGACGTAATGGAGAGAGGGCATTGTTACTTCAAGATGGCGCCTGACTTCAGTTCTGAGCGTTTTCGAGTCTATCCAGCTTTCTTTTCTGTGTAAGAATGACCGTTTCCCAATTACAGAAGCGTCTTACTTTGTTAGGTCGTATTCTAATCGGCCATTCATTTGTTAAACTCGCTTCAAGTTAACTTCCACAACATATGACCAAAGATAGCCCTGCAGTTATTCGATGCTTATATCGCACAAAACCGTGTCATGCAAAGAGCTCAGTGCAAATATAACTCGAGGTCTTTGAGAGATAATTTGCTTTATTAAGTATGCTAGTCATAGAAATACAGTGAAAGTGAATGATCTTAGCATTTCGTACGAAGCTATAATTCCATCACTTTCCTTCGATGATGTCCAATGCCTAGAAGCGGGGCTGCGTTGAACATTTCCACTCTAATTGTCGAAGTTAAACTTGCAGTAGATGATTTAGACAACTACAGTCATGTTCTGTTAAGTCCTTCTGAATCTAACCACGTCAATTTCCATTGACACTGTTCAACGCACTAATCTGAGGTTGGCTTTCTAACCCCTCGCAGAACTCGAGCTCTGGGTTCATACCGGTGATATGAATATTGAATTCATTTACAGAAATGCAGTAGTTGCAGAAACTCACCTGAATCCCTAGCCTAAGGGTAGCTGGGGTTCATTGAAATGGAATTATGAAAAAGAGCACGTCACCAAACAAAACAAACAAAACAATAAGTATACAAACAAAAATATTTTGCTAAAATATAACACTTCAAAAACTGATTATAACATCATGTATGTAAAGAGCGTAGCAATGTCCGCCTCGGTGGAACAGTGGTTACGGTACTCGGCTGTTGTCTCGAAGGCCGCGGGTTCGATTCCGGTCACGGCGATCGCATTTCGATGGAGGTGAAATTTGAGGCCCGTGTGCTGTGCGAAGTCAGTGCACGTTAAAGAACCCCAGGCGGTCGAAATTTCCGGAGCCCTCCACAACGTCGTCCCGCAAAAGAATATCATGGTTTTGGGCCGTTAAACCCCAGATATTATTATTATTAGAGGATAGCAATTTATACGTAAGGACAAAAAGAAAAGATATATATATATATATATATATATATATATATATATATATATATATATATATGTAAGAGATTGTGTACACAAATGTAATAACGTGCAACACCATTATACATCGCAGCGAACAAAGTATGGGTGTTTCTAGCAGTAAATATGTTAGCTGACTATATGTTGCTTTAAAAAATGTATTTCCAGTGCAAAGGAGAAATTCTTATTCTGTCTTAGTTCTGTTTTAATACAAAGATCTTTGCTTCTCTCTCTCTATCTATCTCTTTGCCCGTCATCCACTCTTTTGACCTTTCTGTTATCATTACATGGCAAACTGTCTTTATGGTACATTGGTGACACTATCTTAGGGCTATTTGCACACTCCCTGACGTGTCATTTGTGTTGCGTCCAGAGGCGTCCTTGAAAACATCGCTGATAACGGTGACTGGTTATCGCAGCGGAAAATCTACTGAAAGCAACATAACGACAATAAAAAGAAAAGTGGGTTTGTGCATGTTGAGTGGTTGCAGCAAATATTAGACGCGCGGACGAAGGAAAGAAACACACTGCTGTTTCTTTTCTTTTTTTGCTGACTAACAACTGGCGTTTACTCAAAAAAAAAAAAAAGCGGCACTGTCTTCGTGTTTCTCTCGTTCGTCCGTGCGTCTAAGTTTTGCTGCAACCACTCAACATGCAAGATCACCAACTAGCCCAGATGCAAACCATTCTAATGAATATGTGACTTTAGTCATAACCGTAGGATTTTCGTTTCACTCGACCGAGGTGTACAGTCAAGCTCTTAACAATGCATTTACGAAGGCGACAGCCTTAGATGCCTCATCAAATGCTAAAAGTGACCGTCGGCGTCGGCGGCGTCAACACGAGTGGCGTCACCCTGTGACGTCATAATGACGGCATTAAGACCTGGTCACCAAAATTTGTGACGCCACTACTCATCGTGACGACACTATGACGTCGTCACATTATGGCGTCATCACATGACACCGTCGCTTGGTCATAGGTGGGCCGCTCCCGTAGGTACGTGAGGCGCAGAAAGCTTTCAATGCCTCCGATCCCGGAGGCAGCGCAAAACCACGTTAGGTGCAGAAAGCTTTCGCGGGCGGGGAAATCAATGCAATCGACTGAGAATAAAAAAAGACACGTTCGTAAAGCATCCTGCATATGTGACCGTGGCGCAGTGGTTAGAGCGTCCGTCATCTATCGTCGCTGACCGAGAGGTCATGGGTTCGACTCCCGCTTACGGAACTTTTTTCTGCTAGTTTCCTTTCTTCGACGTTTGATAGTGTGCATTTTTCTGACGTATTTCCGTGACGGAAATACGTCGTGAAATGTCTTTGGTGGACTCCGGCATAAAACGCTTTCGTGTTAAATGAAGATGGCTTCCGCGTTCGAGTCAAATTATGGGAATGCATAAGGGACCCTGTGAGTTTTGATGCAACAGCTTAATCCTGTAGTGTTCAACGCGTCAAGTGCTTCTCTAACTTTGATGTCCTCACATTTTTAAAGCACAGTATGTGTTTTGTGTTACCGCAGTATTTTGATTATATACTAAAATGCGCTTTAATCTGAGAATAGTTCACGAAAACGTTTACTGATTATTGGCCGCCCTAATAATGTTCTAACTAAAATGCGGTTTTTTGCACAGGCGTAATTTCCTTATGACTAAATAAGCCTGTACAAGTTGTCCTATATAGTTATCCTTGATATATAACTGTGTTCTGGCCTCACAGTATTTAATCTTCCTTTTCAAAACTCGAGATATAGAAAGTTTTCTTTGGCGAGTCAATTTAGGCAATCAATAAATAAAGCATGAATTAACTCGGTTTGGATTGTGCAGAACCTGCATGCGCAGCAACGCAGACGATTTTGCAGGATCCGTTCTAAATGCCACAAAGTACGTAATACTCACACAGGTAAATTTTAATGCAACCTATTCTTAGATACATAGCTTCTGGTGTTTAATTACGTGCCAGAACCATGATATGATCACGAGGCACGCCGTAGCGGTGGATAGCGGATTATTTCGACCACCTGGTGTTCTTAATAAACACGCACCTACGTAGATCAAAGAACACAGGTGTTCTTGCATTTCGCACCCATCGAAATGCGGCCGCCGCGGCCGGGAAGCGAACCCGAGTCCTTCAACTTGACAGCACGCGACATCTTACCTGCTACGCTACACTACGGCGTGTCATCACCTTTTTTTTTGTCTCGTTAAAGTGTTCTATTATTAGCCAGGTGGATACGCAGATTAGAGATCAGGAACGGCAAGCCTTATCCTCAATCATCGTTATCACTATCGATGCATCCCTCATGTTATCACTTTGACTGGTGCTTGTGTTCGTTTCGTTCCACCCTTTTCGTCTCTTTCTGTTGTGCCGTTGCCTTAATGATGCACTCGGTTGCAACCTAAAAAAAAATGTTAGCTCCGCCCTCAGAACCATGGCACGCCTGTCGTTCACCTGTGAATAAAGACAGTCGTGCTAGCTGGTTCCTGCTCGAACCGTAGGCTCTGCTGTGACCCAGCCTTGCGCGATTTACTGCAAAGTGCGCTAATTTCTTTTTTAATGGTGTGCATTACAAGAATAGTATCATCAAGCAAATTCAAAGGGCATCTGTACTTTACTCAAAGCTGATACACTTCTACTCTGCGCATATTCTTATCGCATTTTCTTGTCAGAGTTACCGATTGTGTGCGACCGAATTTGAACGCGAACGCGTTCGCTTTGTAATAAACTTATCACTGGTCGCGATCGCGCTTTGATATCGTAGAAGTGCAGTCGTTATCTAAGTCACACGCTGCGGTTTGTACAGTCCCTTGGGCAACCCTGACACCAATGGATGAAACGCTCCAGTGTGAGGTGATAAGAGGCGTGAAACTGCGCAATATTGTAATCGGTGCTGAAAGATAAGGGCCGATTGCGAGTGCTTCTATCTCTGTCACGCTTTTTGTGGCGGAGATTAAAAAAAAACGTAATGCAGCGAAGAATCGTTGTAGAGCTAATATTGACCTAGATTCACTCTCTGTTTTAGCAGGTAAATTATCACTTATCATTGAACGCACCCTTGCAGACACAGTTGCGGGTTATCACATAAAGGAGAGGCATTGTATTGTTTGAAGAAATTGACATGCAACAGTAAAGTCAGTAATTACACATGAAATTATGTACATTAGATAAAGAAGATCTGACACGAAGAGGATATTGCAAAAATACGACCAAGCCTATTCAAACAACGTAGTTCTTTCATAAAAATTTGTGTGCATTTGAGTCAAATAAGTGTTTCATTAGTAATATCTTTTCAAAGTTAGGATAACAGTTCACTGACAACAATATTATAATCATTCCGTCACAGAGGATAATTGATTAAAACCTTGGTAGATAAATGCGGGCGTCGTTTAGCTGTCTATAGACCAAGAACAGTTTAAAGCAGGGTTCTCAAACACGCGGCCCGCACAGGAGTGCCTTCGCACCATATTTTTTTACGACTTTGTGACTGAATTTTCGTGACGTTTTCTAAATGGCACTTCGCGTTATTTTCTCGACTATTGCGATGAATAACGCTTTGTTGGGGTATGCTACGCAGACGTGACTGGTCTCAATCGTTTCTTTCTTTTTTTTTTTTTTTAGTGAGGCAACCCACGCGATTGAACAAAAGTTCTATGTTGGTGTATCGGCGTCCGGATTTTTGTCATTTCTGCAGATCGGTATCGATATGTTGTTTGAATCCTCAGACACCAAATGCCGTTCACAAATGGCCCAAATATGAGATATAGGAAAGGCCTAGCCTCTGTCAAATGGCAATGTTAGCTGAAATTTTGTCCAATCCAACCCCCAACCGCGCTCCAAGCTTCTTTGCTACCCCATGCCCTTGGGGGATTAAATTCCGTGTCTGCGGCCCGCTAGTTGAGGTGAGTTTGAGACATCTGTTTTAAAAGGGACACTAAAGTGAAACAGGCAGTCACTTCAGACTGATAAATTATAGACTGGAAACTCCAATGTCGTTAATTTCACTGCCATACGTTTATTAATAGTTGGAAGATCAATGTCAAATAAGTCGCTTTAGATTTCCCGCCGAAATCTCCAATGATGACATCATGGATTTCAGTGTATTTCAGCATTTGGGCCACGTCAACCCAACAGAATTTCCTGAAACTTTGCGTGTGTGCGTATGCGTGTGTGCGTGTGCGTGTGTGCGTGCGTGCGTGCGTGCGTGCGTGTGTGTGTGTGTGTGTGTGTGTGCGTGCGTGCGTGTGTGTGTGTGTGTGTGTGTGTGTGTGTGTGCGCGCGCGCGTGTGTGTGTGTGTGTGTGTGTGTGTGTGTGTGTGTGTGTGTGTGTGTGTGTGTGTGTGTGTGTGTGTGTGTGTGTGTGTGTGTGTGTGTGTGTGTGTTGTGTGTGTGTGTGACTGTACGTATTATCTGTGTATATGCTGTCATTTTGTATGCCATAGACATCACCCAACACCTGGAGCATCAAGTCAGGAGATAAACCAGGCTAGCATCTCAGGCGATATAATTAAAAATTACTATCTCTCTATTCGCCCCGCTTAATCCGAAGGAAACTGCCGGACTAATCTTAAATAAAGTTCATTCATTCATTCATTCATTCATTCATTCATTCATTCATTCATTCATTCATTCACTCTCTATTGCGGGCTAGCTTTGGCCAATATCGGCTAAATTACGGCTATAGTGTCTGCTAGCCTTAGTTAATCTTGGTTAAAGTTGTTTCCAGTGAATTCCAGTCCCGATAAGCCCGCGTGCAGGGTTGCCACTGGTGGCTACTTTTCGCCAAATTGGCGAATATGAGAGGCCCGTGGCGACCTAAAATTATGAATGGCGACATGGCGAATTTTTGGCGAATTTCGGCTTGGGTCTCCACTGAGTATGCATCCTAAGCTCAATATCTCCCCAACGAAAGAGCGGCACCATTCTCTGTATCTTTCTTGGTTTTAGACCCACAAGTAGAATGTGCACATTATGCGTCATTCGGTATGTCCGTCCTGTGCCTTTTGTGTTTCTCCTCAATTCATCTAGACGCAGGAGGGACTGGAACGTCCCCCAGCGACATTCTAGCAATATGTAAGTCAGCGGACTGCCTCGCAAACCGCGAGGGGGCAGTGTTTGACTATAGGTTTTTGGCTTTAGGTGCTTTAAGCTTCTCTTAAGTTTCGCTTCTGAAAGGGCTAGACTACGGGTTGGCCGCGTGTTCCGACCATTTGTTTCGCCAAAGATCCAACTGTTCTGAATAGCTTGGCGACTTATTCACTGTTGCAGTACCCCAATTCAGCTCGTAAAGACAGCTTTGGAATGGCAAAGAGAGGCTGATACGCGGCTATTCGTGCAATAAAAAATATTTATTGAGGCATTTACCACTGTTCTCGGTGAGTGTGTTCAATGAAAACAATTGCTATATAACATTTTACATTCTCTATCTGATCCTTAATAACGCATCGGATTGACGCGTGTAGATATAGGTGACTATAAGAAGGGTCGGTGGCGTCCGGTATCATATTAGTTCACACTGACAAGGTATAAGACTCACTAATGATCGGTTTCTGTAAGAAGTCTGTCGTGTTACCTTCAATAAACCTTTTATTCCTTTTAATTCATATAAGGGTACGTAAAGCTGTCTACAACAACGCTTTTACGGTTTTCGCCCAAGGTTTTCGACACTTTGCCTTTGAAAAGAGCGGACAGGGATGGAACGATATCATGAGCGTTTCATTCATTCACCCTTGCGCCACCAAGCACGTCTTGCGGCCACTCGGAGAAGCAGCACTCTGAACTCCCATGGTGAAGCGGGCAATACGACTGGCATTGAGAAACGTCAATACAATTTCCGGGTCTTGGATGGTACTGTATTCTACGGGGCTATACGTGAGTGGAAATTTTAAAGACGATCGTCTTTCTTGCGATACTTAAACGCAGAAATTTTGGTCTGTCTGTCTGTCCTTCTGTCTGTCTGCCTGTCACACCATTCAGGCACCTGGCCAAAGTTTAAGCACTTGCTGAACGCCCAGCCATCTTGATCTGGTAGCTGTGTTCATACTTGTCAACATTGTCGATCAAAAACAAATATTTCACATATCTCAAGGACAACATCACTACGTAAGTATTAGGCGGTGTGTTCCTTTACTAGAAAATACATAGATACATAATTCTAAAGACTCTACTATTTCTTAGGCTGTGCTGAAAATGCTAATGTTTCGTAGGCTGCGCTAAAACGGCGCAGAAACGGCCGGCAGAAGACTATGGTCTTTCGACGACATTTGCAGCGAAGCACTTTTTTATTACTAGGTATGCCGCACGTATCTAGAATGGCGACTTTTTTGGCGAAATTTGTAAAAAAAATGGCGACTTTTGGCGACTTTTAACTCGAAAGTGTTTTATGCCGGGGTCCACCAAGTACATCCGTCACGGATATGACGTTGATAAAATGGACACCAACGGGTCAGAAAGAAAAAAAACCAAGGAAAAGATACCCCGCTGGGAATCGAACCCACGACGTTGCGGCCGCGACGGCAAGCGCCCGACGCCCTACCGACTAAGCTAACTCGGGAGATACTAGACACGGCGCGAACGCGCCTTATATCTTTCACACATTCTCTTTCGCGGCGGGCGGAGCGGGGCGGTGCCGCCATCTGTGAGGTGTGAAAAGAAGTAATGCTTCACGATCGACACTTACTAGCGCTTACTCGGAGATTGCACGCGATATCGGAGGTCATGGTTAAAGCGTCTCGATACCAGAGAGGTAGACTGGCCGCGCTGGCGTCGCCGAGGCACCCTTGACGCAGTTACGTTCTTTGCCTTTGGCTTCGTGTTAGCGTGCGTCGGCTCAGTTCTCCGCCGCCGACTGCTTCAGTTGCGAGAGCACCGACTAACAAAACTGCTGCAATATGCGTTGCAGAAAGGACGCGATTTCGACGGGCGAATGTCGTGCCTTGGTGGAACGAGAGCAGCGCCTGCGAGACAGAGGCCAGCGGGACGCACGCGCTTGCGGCTCAGGCTACGAACTTCTACCTCCCGTGTTTCTGAAGCGCAGTGTGTGTTATGATGCATGAGCACAGGCGTCGGCTACCCATTACTAGAAAGCGCACACCATTCCGTTTCTCTCCTTAATTGACGACGCTTTGAAGAAGTGCATAACGGGTACCATTGTTTATTATGAGTTTGTTGATATCATCCTTACGCGGGATTCACGGTTCGCAGTGTCCAAATATATGTTCACACCGTCAGCTACCACAACGGTTTAATCATGATCATGGGCGTTAGTCGTCGCGATTGAGACATGCTGTCAACATGGGTGCATCCACGTCAAACAGTGCTGTAGTTGCCAAGCACGAATAGACATTGTACAAGCTATCATATATCACTACACAATAAGCACTACTTCTGTGAAAACACCTTTCACTTTCGTGTTATACCGATTCCTATGACAGAGGGATCAGACATGTTTTTTTTGCTCCTAGTTTGGCGACATTTACTCGAAAGTCAGTGGCAACCCTGCCCGCGTGAGCAAACAGACTCAGTTCACAGTTTTACTACCGTGACGCACGGGCCGGTAAAACCATCTTATCTACATGGCCGCGGCGGTTTTCCGCATAAGGATGTGCTACAGCTCTCGCGAGAAAACCTCTCTAGCGTTATCATAACAAGTTTAGATAACACGCATGTTTTTCCTCTATGTTGTCTACGCCTCGACACTACGTTTGGTCTCAGTTGTTGTCTGTTTGACGCATGCGCAGAACTCTCAACGATGCTTTCTCGTGAATCTTGCAATCGCAGTACTTTTTTTTTTCTTGAGTGGGTAGAGGATCATAAATGATCCTGCGGCTGACGCGTGGTAAACAGCCATGGTTTTTTCCGTCCAAGGTTACACCGTAGAAAGCAAGAGTTTCTTTTCAAGTGAAGCTTATTATCACTCAAAGGTTTTGGTGGCGGCGTAGTAAGCGCAAAACCCGGTTGCAAGTTGTTTAAGTTCTTTCGTCCGCATTATTTCATTACTCCCATAATCACATAATCAGTAAACTTTACTGAAAAACTATAAACAACACCGCTATGCTTTTCTTGGCGAGTTTGGTATATCAATCCCCAAACGCGTAGGTGTAGCGCGCTAGCACATTTTGCTCGTGTTTGTGTGCGTCCGGGGTTCAAACCCGGGACTAACATTCATTCGGGGTGGTCGCTCTCTCAACGGGACTAACCATCAGGTCAGCAGATCGCAGCACGATGGCGAAGTAACTGACAACTCGATGCAAATGAACTGCGTCAGAAAAAATCAGCACTGCGGAAGGCTGCAAGGTGGAGGACCTTTATGAAAGCGAAAAACATGTATACTAATAATACCGAAGAAAAATAAAAAGCCGAGTGACTGTGAACAACAGTGTACTTATTTGGCCAGTGTACCGGATCATGAATGTGCGTGTGTTGTCGCGGTGTTCTGCGTCTGTAAAGATAACTCATTCGCGAAGAATGAAGACTGCGTTATCGACAAGTTCCCGTTTACGCATTCGTTTTATGCCTCGTCTAGTTTATTTTCGTCCAACTGCGGAAATGTCGCGAAGAGTCCGACAATAAGACAGCCCACAACAGAGTAAGGGAAATGTTTTGCGGGCCTTCGCGAGGCAATTATAACCCCTTCACGGCGAATATAAGTAAACAGCGCCATTAAAACGAAGACAAGGGGAGACTAAATACAACACGATCTAGCAGTGACTTTCACTCAAGGTTTTATTGACAGAACATGTTAAAAATTCAGGAGACCTTGCCACCTCGAGAAAATGGGAGCGACAGAAGCTTGGTGTGTGCGTGCCTGGCGTACTGCTATTCCTTCTTTCTTTCTTTCTTCCTTTCTATCTTTCTTCCCTTCTTCCTTTCTTTCTTTCTCTTTCCTTCTTTCTTTCCTTCTTTCTTCCTTCCTTTCTTTCTCTCTTTCTCTCTTCCTTTCCTTCTTTCTTTCTTTCCTTCCTTCTTTCTTTCTTCCTTTCCTTTCTTCATTCTTTCTTTCTTTCTTTCTTTCCTTCCTTCTTTCTTTCTTCCTTTCCTTTCTTCATTCTTTCTTTCTTTCTTTCCTTCTTTCTTCCCTTCTTTCTCGTTCCTCCCACCTAACTGTTTCCTTCCTTAATTTCGGGAATCGGACCTTCATTCACGTGTTTAGCAGCGCAACACTTCAGTTGTTCAAGTCACACAAGTCACCTCGATAAAAGATCAGATTGCCGTATCAGAAACGGCTGATCGCCGGCAATCCCGCGATCGAGAGAGCATCCCTTATTGGAGAACGGCGCATACAAATACGCGTGTGATCAGCGCACCTTCGGGGCCCAAGTGTGCGTACGCTCGCCGGTGCCGGGTTTTTCGCCGAAGTCTGTGACTTATAACAAGCGATCGCTTGAATACTCCTAACTGAGCTGATCATTAATGCGTTAGTCATCCTTCCATCGACCTATAGGATAAAGAAATATACTTTTTAGACTACGCAAATGCTTGATAGCCAAGCGCTGGAAATCAGTTGCCTTGTACGACTTCACCTAACCACGAGTGATAGCCATGAGTCCTTCATTGCATTGTAATAGCATGCGCAATTAAGAGCAATTTAACCAATTTTAACGTGTTCCACCAGTAAGCTTTCCAATGAAGGTCAGCGCTCGTGATGTGTCCAGTCTTCCTTCCTTCTCGTTTTAATGGCCAGAAAATGCTGCCGATCGATAGTCGAGGCTCCTGTGACTATGTGAGCCAAATAATATAGCGCTGCATGCGGCAGGAATTTTAAATTAAATGTCAACATCAGCCGGAAATCGCTCGCTCTTCTCTTGACAAATGATACCATAAGCCCAATTCTACTGCATCATAAGCAGATGGACACAGCCATTGGCTGATTTGAGCATCGTGAGCTGCATAGTTACCGCGGCCACCGCAGGATGCCGCCACGTGCCCGCGCTGCACTCTATAGTGCTATAATTACAGAATTGCACCAGCGCGCTCGTGATCACTACTGAAAGTGAGCCAGCCGCTCAAATAAAAAATGAAAAGAACGTGCTCGAGGCCGTCACACGTGCTGACGTTCGGACGCAGCTTTTCGCCCCCTTGTCATCCTCCTCACCCCCTCCCCCCCCGTGTAGCTTTCGAAAGGAGAGAGAAAGCGCTTAAAGCGTGAGACAAATCCTTGTAACTCCGCTCGTACTCGACGGATTCTAAAACTTTTTGTGGCAGTCGATTCTTGAGGAAATAAACTTCGTTAATGAAGCGATTCGATTATTACTTAGAAAAGTCTAGCAGGGCGCCTTTAGACTCGGTGCAAGGACATCTACAGATTGATTGAATGATTTAATTTTCATAATTTTGATTTAAGTGTACTTTTAAACTACAAATGTAGAATAATTATAGCTTTTGTACTGGCGCTCTTGCACCAATGAAATCTACTAATCGTTAGCCGCAGCAACCGAAAGTATCTCATGGTTGATCTCTCAACCTTTCTATGCAAAGTCTGGTTAACCTCCCTGCTTTCTTTCCTGAATTCCCTACCACTCTCCCTCCTATCTATCTATCTATCTATCTATCTATCTATCTATCTATCTATCTATCTATCTATCTATCTATCTATCTATCTATCTATCTATCTATCTATCCATTCTATTCTATTCTATCTATCTATCTATCTATCTATCTATCTATCTATCTATCTATCTATCTATCTATCTATCTATCTATCTATCTATCTATCTATCTGTCTGTCTGTCTGTCTGTCTGTCTGTCTGTCTGTCTGTCTCCGTCAAGGGAAAGTCCGAACGCAAGTGTCCCCTTTCATGACATGCAATCTGCGGAACTTTCCAGATAGACAACTTCTCGCGGCTTGTTCGTCGTCGCCAAGAATTCGCGTCGCCATGTCGTATTCCGATATCGTGCTGGAACGTGTGTACCGGCGCGTGAGCCAGCGCGCGCGACGTCGGCTCGGTCACCCGATAACGTTATAACGGTGAGCTTGTCGGCTGCGTGTCGGCGGGGGTTTCTGATTATTGTTTTTTTTTTGTCTTTAATATGGCGTCACTGTTTTGCACCTAGGTTCTGGGTGCGTCCCCTCCTCCTCTCTCTCCTCACTCCTGGCCGGGGCGCGAGAGATAGGAGAGGCATTCATTAAGGCTTCCAGCGTGTTCGCACCTCCACAACCGAGATCTCTCGTGTGCGTCAAAGGGGGTGAACGCGTCCGTTGTATTGTACGCTCTGAGCTCTGAGTCGTCTACCTGCGTACGTTCGGCAATAATCTACATTGTCTTTCGAAGTCCGCTTCTAGACTGCCCTTCGTTTCCATGGAAACCGTTGTCTACATGATCCTCATGGACGTCACAGAAGAGGACAGTCTTTCAGATTTATTCTGACAGAGCTTAATTTGATTTAATTCTGATCCCGTTGTGAGCTACAACCTGTGCGAAGAACGCCACCTGTTCCACGGCTGCCGGAATCATTTTTGCATTGCGTGCACGAGGTAAGAATAATCCCACGTGTATATCGCAAGTACAAGATCGTAGTTATTTGCTTTAGATATGTTTCTTGTACAGCAGAAAAACGAGACTGAATCTTCGAGCGAAAGTACACGACTCGGAGTATGTGCTGCATGTTTAAAATGCTGGTGACGTATAAATGAGAACTAACAGACAATAACGCCAAGGAAAGTATAGGGGGTGTTATCTGTAGTATTTAGAATATAAATGTGAAGAAAGTAAAGTGGACGAAAAGATGACTTGCCGCCGGCAGGGACCGAACCTGCGACCTTAAAGCGTCACATGCTGAATCCTCAGGTTTTGAGCAAAGATTATGAAAAAGTCACATGTCTTATAAAGAAAGTGTGATAGTTCAAAACACATTTTTCTAGTGACCGCTCCATACGGTAACACGTGTAAAGGTAATTGGCATATATCCTACTTTTCTCGCTCGCCTATTTCGAAGATTCTTACGTATACTGACGCATGTGCTCAATACAGAAAGCAAGATTGCGCTACATGTAGTCATGGAACACGACAGCTGAAACAAGAGCTCAGTGTAATCGTTCGAAATACTACGACAATTACGGACCCCTACCCCAACAAACGCCCCGCCACGGTGGTCTAGTGGTTATGGCGCTCGACTGTTGACCCGAAGGTCGCGGGATCGAATCCCGGCCGCGGCGGCTGCATTTTCGATGGAGGCGAAAATGTCTGAGGCCCGTGTACTTAGATTTAGGTGCACGTTAAAGAACCCCAGGTGGTCGAAATTTCCGGAGCCCTCCACTACGGCGTCTCTCATAATCATATCGTGGTTTTGGGACGTTAAACCCCAGATATTATTATTACCCCAACAAACCTTGCCCCTGCGCGTAGCAGCGAGCAGCTTCATAATCTTAAGTAGCTTAGTACGCCGTGGTAGTACAGTGGATATGCAGTGCTCGGCTGCTGACCCGGACGTCGCGGGTTCGATACCGGCCGCCGCGGTCGCATAATTCCATAGAGGCGAAATGCTGGGGGCTCGCGTACGGTAGGGTGTCAGCT
This sequence comes from Rhipicephalus sanguineus, assembly GCF_013339695.2. NCBI lineage: Eukaryota > Metazoa > Arthropoda > Arachnida > Ixodida > Ixodidae > Rhipicephalus > Rhipicephalus sanguineus. The sequence goes on from NC_051182.1 coordinate 150,073,011, forward strand.
CCGGAAGTTTCGACCATCTGTAGTTCTTTTACGTGCACTGACATCGCACAATACACGGGCCCCTGGCACTTCGCCTCCATCGAAATGCGGCTGCCGCGGCCGGGACCGAACCCGCGACTTTAGGGTCAGCAGCCGAGCACCGTAACAGCTGTCCCACCGAGACGGACAGTCCCCTAAGTAGATTGGATAAAAGTAGATTGGTGATACGCAGGAAAGCAACTCTAAGTACCTCGTAGAGACGTGACCGATATCCAAGAACGTCATCCAGGAAAAATATCCAGTAACGTCGAAGAGCAAGGGAAACTAGCAAGTGATGCCAACCTCTCAACGGGATATTTTATCATGCACTATTTTTTTTTTCTTGATATGATATATAAGGAGATGTTGGCGCACAATAATGGCGCCGGCTACTCCTTAGCCCTTGAGTGAAACTTGAACACATATCTTAAAGTAAAATATACAAGGCAGTTCATGTAAAATAGAACACTCGGGCACACATATGCAAAAACACACTTATAGGCACATATCACAACAAAATGATAAAAGAAATGTTCCAAAGTCAGCGAATGAAGTCTCTGATAATGTCCGTCGTTAATATTTGGTCCTACCAGCACAAAACAGCAGAGCACACGTCTGGTCTTTAAGAAGATGTATTCGCTCGTGTGTACATAACAGTCGATACGTTATTCACTTCAGCACACACATATGATGAGTGTCATATGAGACTGCGCATAATAAGTACGACATGTGTTATGCAAATGAAAGTTCGTTATTTCTTAGTACTTGTCAGCAATGCCGCTGTCTTGTAAGAAACGTGTTAGCGCTTTTAAAGCGTGCGTCTGTAAAACTCCACTTGGCCACGGGCCCAGAAGTTTCCTCATGCTAAACGGTCTGTGGTCTAATGCCAACAGTTCCGATTTAAGACGGCGTCGCGGCGTGTCATGATGTGGACAGTCTATGAGAAGGTGACATACGTCTTCATCCATAAATCCACATTCGCATTCGGGAGTTTCAGCTCTACCAATTCTGTGCAAAAAATGTTTTGTGTATGCGGTGCCTAGCCTCAATCGGTGAATAAGAGTTTCCATACTTCTATCTAATGCTAGCGTATTGTGAAATTCTATATATATATATATATATATATATATATATATATATATATATATATATATATATATATATATATATATATATATATATATATATATATATATATCCAAATGTGCATGCTAACTATCCCAGAGCATTTCGATGTTTAGTGCCATCCGTAACGTGTGACGTCATGAAGACGTGATATGGTGGAGTCACATGATGATATTTTGCATCACTCCCTCGTGTTGACACTGACGCCGCCGACGTCACTGTTCGCGTTTGATTAGGTATCTGAGGCTTTCGCCTTAACAATAACACCATATCGAGCAGGACTTAAGGTTTTCCAGCTTTGCCGTGCAATTTGTGTAGGACTACTTTACGAATGGGTTTCAGTGCCGCCATATTCGGGCTGTTAACCTTGCCGTTTTGAATCTTTAACAACTAAACTAACATTGCTACGGTAGACGCATACGCATGAAAAAGGTTGCGTTAGGTGCATTGGACGTTTCAGGACTTTGCTAACATTTCTCGTCACGGCATACAGATATAGGGAAACATTCGTTTAACAGCCCAAGATGGCGGCGCCCTTGTGTCGAATGTAAAATGTTCTATAGGTATCATCGGCCACAATAGTTTGCGTGATCTGCAGCTCGTGGAGGAGCGTCGAAAAACTGCATTGCTGCGCCACCTACCGTCGCACGGCGTGGTGTTGAAGCTGTCGGTCGCGGCCTCCGCGATTAGCCCCGCCAACGCGCCGTTGCCGGAAAAAATCGCGGAGGCCACGGCCGATATCCTCAATACCACGCCGTGTGGCGGTAGGTGACGCAGCAATGCAGTTTTCCGTAAAGTCCGTCGGATCCCGCAAGCTTTTGCGGCTGACGGTACATTAAAGAATAACACATGAGCCTTGCTCCCTATTCTGCCACAATGCCTATAAGCTACATAGCTATTCTGTATCTTGAACAGCAGCGCATGCGCTGTTAACAGGTACTCTTGATGTAGCAACACATTCGATCATGAGCAATGCAGCCCGTTCTGGGAAATCGTGCAACTTCCAACAGGTAGTAACGCCCAAGCTTTTCAGTGCAACTTCTCCACATCCGCTGAGTAAGCAACACGTGTGCTGATATCGAGTGCTCCCGGCGTTATAAAACAATTTCGAGCTAATCGGTGTTAACGCCTCAGCAGGCTCAATATCAACATCAAGTTGACAACTTGTGTCGCGATAAGCGATATCCGTCCGCATAGCACCATGCGATCGCCGATTCGTTCAGAATGCAGTCGAACCTTTATTCCGGAGTAGCATTGGGACCACAATTTATTTTAGAAATAACCCTAAAGGCCTTCATCGAAGGTACTGCATAGCGTACTGGTGTATAAACATGATGCACGATTTAGTATAAAAAGCGGCAGCTAACAGCGGTAACTTGTACAATAAGTGATTAGCAGCAGGTTGACAAGTAAACTAGAAAAGGTAATTAAAAATGAGAAAAATACGTAACAGAAAAACAACGAAAGATATAAAAAAAACGTGTGAGAGCTAGGTCATGTACATCATAAAGAACTCTCAAATAATGTTGCACTATTTATTTATTTATTTATTTATTTATTTAATATATAATGTCAAACACCACAAGAAAGAAAGGAAGCAGACCAGCAAAAAAATAGTGCACAAAATTATCACTGAAAGAAGAAAATCACAAAAAAGTAAAGAAAACAGCAAGAATAAATGAAGCTCACTCAGAGTGTAGCAGCTCTTGAAACTTGTTTATGTTAGTTTCAGTGACGATGTGCAGTGGTAGGTCACTTCAATCGATTAAACCCTAACTACACGTACGCGTTACAACGCGTCAGCGCGTGGCGTGTAGACTCGGCGCCGCGCCCTCTACCGATGGAGAGAGACAGGGGCGTAGCCAGGGTGGGGGGGTGGGGGGGGGGTTCAGAACCCCCCGAAATTTTTCAGTTTTGCTTGCGTATATATACACGCACACATACAAACGCATGCACGAACATACATAAAGTATGGTTGAACCCCCCCCCCCCCCCCCCGAAAAAAATTTCTGGCTACGCCCCTGGAGAGAGAGGGAGAGTCTACACGCCACGCGCTGACGCGTTGTAACGCGTACGTGTGGTTAGCGCTTTATAGTGTGTGCTATGAATAAATTTGTGAACCGATGGGAGTGGTATGCAGGGCGCTTAACATTGCACGGGTGATTGCGACGTGGAAAAATAGATGCGGGTGAGTGAAAGAAGTAATCGTGTTGAATTGGGTGACGATAAAGTTTGTTGAAGAGTTTGTGAAATTAGTTCGTTATATCCGATATACGTTGTAAACAGGAAATAAAAATCGCCTCTAGCAAATCTGCAATCTGGCACGCGCAAAAATATTCTAGGCTTCCCACCCCCTATAAACGAAGTGATATCTGCTTGTCTTCCTGTGGCATTTCATACTAAATATACCGGAACATCAGAAGGTGAAATTACAACACAACAAAGTTCGTTTAACAAAACAGGCGCGCTGGTTGTTGGATTGTCTTTGAATGTGGCTGTGAACCATACTTCAATATTTATTTTGATTTTTACGCTAGCTTTTGAGTTTGAGCTTCCCGCGAACCTAATATTTCTTCGTTACAACCGATATCGCGGCGGCTCTCGCACTTTCGGCTTCGTTATAGAAGGAATAAATCTCTCTAATACGAACAGCGGCCAACCAAAGTTCTTATCTAGTCCGCTATAGCCAATAATTCGCTATATTGGAGTTCGTTATAACGAGATTACATAGTCGAAACAAATCTCGAAGGCCACACTTTAGCTGCGCAGACACAGCGGGCGATCGCGCGAAAGAGCATGCGTGACATCATGGCAACCATGTTGTTTCGGGCAAGCCAATTTAAAGAGCAATGCTGGCATTGTTTCGCGCTAATCTCGTTACCGGAACAATAATCCTCATCCAGCTCGCATATTAAGAACTCCTTGCAATCCTGTTGTGGCATGAAAGTACCGGAAGAGCATTGTTGAAGAGGAACGAAATGCCGGCAAGATAGCACGATCACGTGTTGTTTGAACGGTGCGTGATGCTGCAGCAGGCTCAATGTTCAACTTCACCTTGCGTTGCAATAACCGATATTTGACCGCATTGCTCCACGCGAGCGCCCGTTCGTTCAAAGTTAAATTGAAAAAAATCTCGAAGGCCACGCTTAAAGCGGGCGATCGCGAAAGCACGAGTGACGTCATGGCAACCACGTTGCTTCGGACAAGGCAATTCTCGCATTGTTTCGGGCTAATCTTGTCCCCGATACAACAATCGTCATCCAGATTGCGTTTTCTATAACTCCTTGCACTCCTGCCATGGAATATAAGTGCCGGAAGAGCGTTGTTCCAGAGGTACGAAATGCCGGCAAGATAGCGCGATCGCATGTTGTTGGAGAACGGGATAAGTGTCGTGCTCAAACAACGTATCGTGATATCTTGGCGGCATTCCGTTTCTTTCTTTGCCCCATCTGGAGCATATGAGGGAGGGAGTGGGGGGTACGTGTTTCTTGGTATCCATATTGCAACACTATTTTCAACCAAGTCTTCGGCAAGCCTTTCAACACTACGAAGCAATCGATACGCCTCCACTGATAGCATTGTGAGCGAGCGTGACCGTTCCCATAAATCGCTCGTTGACGCGCACTTCTGCACATCACGTAGCTGATAAGCGTGCTCGCCATGTCCTCGATCCAATGCCGACAGGCTGTGAAATAGAAAGAAAGAGTTTCGACGTCAACAAATAATAAAAAAAAAAACAATAATGGAGGCCCGATTCTGATAATAGGTCCCCTCACATGTGCACACGATCAAGCACACGACATTTATGCGTTCCGCCCACTCGTTTCTAAAGGTCAGCCGTTCCCGCTGGCACTGTTGCAATCAGGCGAGGAAATGTAACGCAAGGTAGTGGAATCCGGTCGAACAAACAGCGTGTGTACGTGAAATACGACATACTGTATATTCGCTAAGCGTTTGTTAACGCGATGTAGTGAGCTCGTTTCGCAGAAATTCCGGTGTCGGTTTCGGTGCTACCAGAGCCACGCCAGTGCTTGAAATTGTTTTGGGAAAAAAAACTTATGCGAATAGTGAGTTGTTGGGCCAGTTGGTTCATCATCTTGCGTAGGGGAGCGTAGAAGCGGTTCAGAAGAAAACTGCACAGGACAGGAAGCAGAACGAAATGTCAGCCAACGTTGCCATTTGAAATAAGCGAAGCCTTTCCCATATCTCATATATGGGGGTAATTTCTTAAAGGGATTTGACGTCATGATTTGCGGAACATACCAATACAGACATCCACAATGACTAAAATCTGGACGCCGATTCTGAAATATATTTTTTGTTCCACAGTTATGCTTCACCACATGGTGACTGCTTGGGGTTTCTTACACACAAAAAAAAAATGCTTGAGGCCAGCCACGTCTGTGTGGCTTACCCGAACAAAGCGTTATTAATCGCTATTGGCGAGAAAATAATCCTAGTACCGTTTAGTAAAGTTTAACGCTCATAAACGAACTCATAACGAAAATACAAAAAAAATATGTGCCGCGAAGACAGTCATGTGCGGACCGGGCTTCTAGCAAAAAGTCCGCAGGCCGAATGCGGCCCACGGGCAGCGGGCTTGAGACCCCTGGACTATAGTAACATTGCACTGGTTGAAATGGCTTGGTCTGATCAGCGTTTTGTACAATGGTATCTTCGTATCTCTAGGAAAAACATAAAGCAAGTGTTTTACATATTTTTTTTTTTTCCGAGTGGTTGTTTAGCACGTAGCGAACTGAAGCCGAGTTCTCGCTCTGGAATTTTTGACTTTGCCACGCCCGAACAATGGTCACATACCTTTAGTGAATAGGCCAACTCGCACTTATTGTTTTTTCGACACATTCCGTTCTGTGACAGAGATTAGTACGTGTGCACCCTGTTCAAAGAATAGCAACCGTTCCTACATTTATCACCGGGTACGTGCGTGAGTCACTGAAAGTTGCTGATCCAAGGCAACGTTTGTCACGTGTACGTGCCGTAGGTCGACGATAACTCGAAGTCCCGTTTTATACGAACATGGACAGGATTGGCTAAAGCAGAGTCTTTTAATGGCTATTATGCATCGTAAAATAAGGTAAGGCGTGAAAACACTTACAGAGTTTCCTAATATTTTTTATACACTTGAGGAAAATCTAGCGCTGGTGTCTATGGGAGCTGCAACTAATGGCGCTTCAGCCAGCATAGAAATGGTGGATAGTAGATGGATTTGCCAAAGCCTAGTTATTTCGGCTTCGTTTGGCTCCGTGTGGTCTGCAGCCGCTCTGTCGCAAGACGAAGTTCACGACGTTCAGCAAGCGTGGTGTTAGTGGTGTGCTGGAGTGTGTATAACTCCCTGCTCTAAGCTATTGCACAACTTTGTTGACTATATATACGCACCGGCCTGACTGACGGCAGCATTTTTAATCTCACGTGATGCGGTCACAAAAACAACAACAATCATTATGAGAACCACCTGAATTAAAGGGACCGACAATTGATCACAACGTGTGATTATATCCTGGCAAAAATGATACGACACTGAAATATAGTGACAGATTCCAGCATCCTTTTCGTCTTGTGAGTAGGATTCATATGTTTAAATCTTGTTTAAAAGTAACAAGAACCGGTACGTGGCGCAGCCTAGCGGAAGAACCTTAAAACTGGTATAGAGTCGATCACTTTTTGCTGTACGTAGTCTGATGCTGTCATGCGTGCCATAATTAGTCCTGAAAATTAGAGTATGTATATTATTGCCTATCCCCGCTCTATCTTGTGCTGTTTACGAGGTAAAAGGATTTGCACGGTGAGAAGCGGCGCTGCCTTCGCAATAACAAGTGGAACATGTCGAGCCGCCGCGCATGCGCGCGGAGTGCACGCATGCGCGGCAAACCGCCACGCTCGAGCACCTCGAGCACGAACCGTTCTCGCTCTCACTGCTTGCAAGCATGGGTTGTCACTTGTGTTTATGACTTCGGTTGTATTCACGTGACGTCAGGTTGGCGGAAGCGATAGCGCAAAGTGCGCCGGCTGTGCTGGCAACCGCGTGGCCGCCATTTTGAAGGCCGTCCGTCCCGACCGGTGCATTCACCGTCCGCTGCCTACAAGCTGTATTTCCTGCAAATTCCTCTTGTTCTAATTTATTTAGCTCAAACAGTATTACATTTACCGGTTGTGAAGCTGCTGCAGCCATAGGCGATAAGCACTCGGCTCGCTTGAGCGTGTACGCCGAGAAATTGGACGCCGGTGCGAAACAGCGATACACGGACAAAGTGGCTCTCTGCGGTGGCGTTGACCCACTCATTCTGAAGAGCAAGGAAGCCTCATTCGACATCGCACTCGTACCGAAGGTGGAACTTTCAGACATCAAGGAGTACTTGGTGCACGCTACCAGTTTTGTGACGCACCAACAAGTGAATGACAAGAAATCTTTGGAAGAGTGGGTTTGTCCAGGAACCCTTGCTGAAAAGTTGCGGCGACTGCGTCGTTGTGCGCACAAAGGTAAGATAACCGAGCGTTGAACTTGTATTTCAGCTCGTAAGTGCGAAAGGCGAGCGTACCAAACAATTTCATGGCAGTGCGATTCTCTACTAACCTGGTTGAAGCAGCGTTGTTAACAGCGCTTACGAAGTAATGCATGTAAAAGCACCGCTACACGCGGTACTTTCGAGTGCAGTCGAGTGCGAGCGAGACTGAAGTTTAGACGTGATTGGCTCAGCCACAGCTTTGATCCACTGCGATGAAAATTTATTTCTAGGGCTGTTAAATTATTTTACGAGACCAAGGTTACAAGTCACCTGCGTTTTGATGCAAGTGTACAAAAGCTCGCAGCCAGAAGTCCATTTTAGCGAGAAAAACAAAAGCGTGTGTGTCTCATTTTAGCTCGCAATGTATCGCGCATGTTTAAATACGGACAGTCCAACGTTGAGTACTTTACTGTGTCGTGCTTTTCGCAGACGTCTGCGCCAGTGCAGTGCGATAGCAACCGAATGCATTTACTGTGTCAATGCGATTTTTTTTTTCGTGTTTCGTTCGCGGCTTTCCTTCTTTTTTATACACAGCTGTCAGAGTATGAACTCAACTGAGTTTCCATTCGCAGGTGAACCACTCTCTGGCGCTTACCACACAGCCTTTGCAGCGCGGCGAAGGCGGCTGAAACATTCGTCGCGACGCTTCGCCGAAACCCCCAGACTACGTCTTCATTGACCGCGAATAACGTTCACCAATCAATAAAATTTAGCTGGTTCTGCTTTTCACGTGCGTCACCCTTCGATTTCGTGCGATTGCTAAATCCAAATACGGTGCCATTAATTATGATATCGGATGGCGGGCGCAAAAAACGGCTGAAGTAAATATCGCGCATAGGCACGAACAGAGGACACGGCCGCAGACATGGCGGCACAGAACAGCCGAAAGCAGGGCCTTCCCGGCATGCCGCGCGAGGTGTGGTACGGGAGCGCAGGGTTGCTCGGGGGTGAATACCACCTATTCGCCGCAGATTGAAAAATTCTTATTACGAATGTTTCACAGCGTTTTCCACGTTACCGTTCCGTGATTAGACACCCTCACCGGTAAGCTTTCCGTTGCGCTAAAGAAAATGGGCACCATAAAAATTGGTTGTCGGTCCCTTTAAGTAAACGACGGAAAGCGATGGTTACGAAGCGACGGTCGGGTCAGGCACTACACATAAAAATTCAGGAGTCCTTACCCTGTCGGGAAAATGGGGCCAAACGAAGCTTGGCGTGTGCGTGCCTGACGTACTACTATTCTTTCTTTCTTTCTTTCTTTCTATAGCATTGCGTAATGCTCCCTCCTAAGCGTTTGCTTCTTCCATGCCGGGAATAGGATCTTCATCCACGTGCTTAGCAGCGAAACACTTCAGTTATACAGGCAACAACGACGGTCCCGCGTTCATATCCAGGCAATATACGTGGCAACGTGAAGCGACAACTGACCTCGACAAAAGATCAGATTGCCCTATAAGAAACGACTGATCGCCGACAAGCCCACGATCGAGAGAGCGTCAATTATTGGAAAACGGTGCAAACAAATACGCGTGTTGACCGGCGCACCTTGTATGGCTGCATTGCTGCACGCTCGCCGGCGGCGGGTTTTCCGTGTACGGCGCCGTCACCGAAATCTGTGGGTCATACCGAGCTTATCTTGAAGGCGAGAAATAATGCATATAAATGCATATAGAAAGAAGAAAATAACGAGATCCGTTGCTCGACGAAAGCGTGCCGTTTATCAAACAGCGCGATATGGACTTGCACTCAAGAGGCTTCCATGCTTCCGCGACAAGGGTGTAAGTGCAAACACTCGTGAAATCGTGTCACGTGATTCACAGGCGCATAAAATGTGTACCGAATACAAAGAAAGCGCGCTCCGTACAGTTGTACGCGCTTTGAGTACGCATGCCCCCTGGCTCTTGCGCTCCATCTCGAACACGCGTCGGCGATCTTCATTGCAATCCACCTCGGCAATCTACTTCATTGCAATCCACTTCATTGCAATCCAAGTCGTCTTGGCTAGGCTTGGAAAGCGCGTACGCACTTCCCTCGGATAGGCACGACGTCGCGTATGGTGAGTAACTGCAACCATCGCCTTATGATAGGAGCTTTACTACAATACGATTAACAATAATTGTTCGGGTTTTCCGTCCCAAAACCGCGATATGATTACGAGGGACGCCGCAGTGCGGGGCTCCGGGAATTTCGACCAACTGTGGTTCTTTAACGTGCTCCTGAATCTAAGCACACGGGCCTCTAGCATTTCACCTCCATCCAAAATGTGGCCACCGTGGCCGGGATTCGATCCCGCGACCTTTGCTAGAAATCAACGTTCGCATCACACCCGCTCCTCCGAAGACGTACAAGTACGTCGACTGGGACCTTTTCCGAAGCTTGAGGGGTAGCGAGGACAGACAAGGAGAAACCTTCGAAGAGCTCCTGGAAAATCTAAAAAGTACTGTGGCTAATGCCACTAAAGAAGTAAGCTTGGACCTGGAGGTGCCAGCCATGGACTCCAGACTCGCACACCTCCTGGAGGCGAAGAACGCGTTGAGAGAACGATGGAAACAGCAAAAGCTAAACAGGAGGCTGCGATCTAAACTAACGGAAATAAACAAAAAGATCGAAGAACACTCCAGAAAGCTGAGTGCGCAGCAATGGGACGAGGTTTGTAATGAGGCGGACGGTAAAATGAGAAGGGGAAGCAAGTGGAGCCTTCTCAAGAACCTATTCGCCGACAGCAACAAACCGACCCAGAGCAATGCGCGGATAATGATCGAAAGGCTCGTCCATCTGCACACGAATGAAGGCACTAGTCCCCGGGATTTTGCTGATACCCTGGCAGATATATACCTGCCGGTAGAGAGTAAATCTCTCCCCTGGGACGACGCGACACGCGAGTACAAGGGGACACCTCAACCCTCGCTGGATCGTCCTTTCGAGGTATCGGAGATTGTGCACGCCCTTCACGACCTAAACGGCCGCTCGGCCCCCGGTCCAGATGGACTCACAAACAAACTGCTCAGAAATCTAGATGACAAAGCCATACAAATCATTACGAGCAAAATCAACGCTGCATGGACTCAAGGCCGGGTACCGGATGACTGGCGAACTGCTAATGTAATCCTTATTCCCAAACCCGGAAAACCGCTCCATGCAGAGAATTTGAGACCTATCTCCCTTACTTCGTGCCTCGGGAAGGTCGCCGAACATGCCATTCACAACAGAATTGCTGAGCACATTGAAGAAAACAGCCTATTCCGCCACAATCTCATAGGCTTCCGAAAATCGCTCTCAACGCAAGACGCAATGCTCCTCATCAGGAGCGCCGTCATTGACAATAAATCCGGAGACGTAAAAGGCATCCTGGCGCTCGACCTAACCAAGGCCTTCGACACGGTCAGGCACGAACACATCCTCAACGAAATCTCCACTTTAGATCTCGGAGTAAATTTCCACAACTATGTACGATCGTTTTTGGCTGACCGAACGGCCACCATAAACATTGGACAAATCAGAAGCCGAAAGCACAAGCTAGGCAACATCGGCACCCCGCAAGGGTCAGTGCTTTCGCCGCTTCTTTTCAACATCGCTATGC